>NC_079910.1:11160021-11399426 GCF_024868665.1 Triplophysa rosa | reverse complement strand
AAGGGGGGGGGCTGTTTGGTGATACTGTCGAGCCGCAGTTCTCGACAGTAAAGAAGCAGACAGAGGATATCAAGCATATCCTCCCCCGCCGCATATCCACTGGCTGTCGAGATCCCGTGCACCGACTGCTTCCCAGCAGCCCTGGTCCTCTTCGACGCCCTCCGGTTCCGGCGCCCCCCACTCAGGCGGCCCCCCGGAAGAAGACATCGAAGAGGAGACCACCACCCCGTAAGCAGCCACGGCGGAAGCCGAAGAGACCCTCATGGGAAGACCCCAGGGAGATCGAGAATACCTTCGAGCCCAACCCCAGCCATTCCATTGCTGGTTGGTAGATCCGGGACGGTTCCTGCCCCGTCCCAACAGCCCACTTCTAAGGTTTTTCTCTCTCTCTCTGGGTGTTTATCACAGCCGCTATCACCCTCTACACGACGGTGTTCGGCAACTCGAAGTTGCGTCACGGCGAGACCCAATGTCGAGGATAATCAGCAGCCTAAGCACTCTCAATCGACGGTGCGTTGTGCTACATCATCATCTGGGTATTATCACAGCCGCTCTCACCCTCTACGCGATTGTGTTTGGCAACTCAACGTTGCGGCGAGACCCAATGTCGAGGATAATCATCAGCCTAAGCACTTTCAATCGATGGTGCGTTGTGCTACATCATCGCCAGGCAGGTAAAACAGCAGAGCCGATCTCCTCTCCGGGGGCCCCCCCACGGCGAGGGATCCGCACTGCCAGCCATCGAACCACCCCCCGGGAGGTCGATGAAGCAGAACGTACCCCTAGCCTCTCTATCTCGGTCCCTGGGAGCCTGACAAGAGCTTCCCAAACCGTCACAGAGACTACGGGATACGATCCTTCTCGGCTACACGATCCAACTCCCCAGACGCCCGCCCAAGTTTCGGGGCATCCTCTCAAACCTCAGTCAGAGGAAAGGATGCTCCCGTGCTTCGGGCCGAGGTCGCCACCCCTCTGGAGAGGAAACGATCGTGCTCGTCCCTCTAGCCGAGATATTCAACGGGTTTTACAGCCCGTACTTCATCGTCCCCAAAGAAGCGGGGGTTGCTAGATCTGCATACCCTGAACAGGCACCTACTCAATCTGCCGTTCAGGATGCTCACGCAGAAGCGCATCCTGGCATCTATCAGATGTCAAGATTGGTTCATGGCAATCGACCTGAAGGATGCTTACTTTCATGTCTCGATTCTCCCTCGTCATCGCCCGGTCCTACAGTTCGCTTTCGAGGGTCAGGCATATTAGTACAGAGTCCTCCCTTTCGGTCTGTCCCTGTCCCCACGAGTCTTCACGAAGATCGTGGAAGCCGCCCTCACTCCACTCAGGGAGAGAGGTGTGCGGGTACTAAACTATCTCGACAACTGGCTCATCTTGACACAATTGCGAGATCTGTTATGTACACACAGGGACCTAGTGCTTCGGCACCTAGATCGATTGGGACCAAAGCTCTCCCCTGTGCAGAGCATCCTCTTTCTTGGTATGGAACTCAACTCTGTCTCCATTACAGCGCGACTGACTACAGAGCGCGCTCAGTCAGTGTTGAACTGCCTGGAATATTTCAAGCAGTCAGCGGTCCCCCTGAAACAATTTCAGAGGTTCCTGGGCACGTGGCATCCTCGGCGGGGGTGATACCCCTCGGGTTGATGCACATGAGACCGCTCCAACACTGGCTACAGAGTCGAGTTCCCTGGAGAGCGTGGCACACCGGCAGCAGGCGGATGGTGATTACGCCTCTCTGCCGAAGCACCCTAACCCCTTGGTCTTCAATGACCTTTCTACGGGCGGGGGTTCCTCTCAGGCAGGTCACGAGGCGCGTCGTGGTGACGAAAGACGCCTCCCTGCAGGGTTGGGTGACGTGTGCAACGGGCACGCAGTGTCGGGGCGATGGATGGGCCCCCGCCTGTGCGGGCATATCAACTGCCTAGAGTTGTTGGATGTGCTACCTGCACTGAAGGGGCTACAACCTCTCGTGCAGGACAAGCACGTGCCGGTCCGGTCGGACAGCACAACTTCCATAGCGTATATCAACCGCCAGGGTGGCGTTCGCTCACGGCAGCTAACACGACTCGCCCGACGCCTCCTCCTGTGGAGTCCGCAGCTGATCAGCTCCCTGCGAGCCACACATATCCCAGGCGATGCGCTCTCTCGTCAGTTGACGCCTCGCGGAGAGTGGCGACTCCACCCCCGCGCAGTCCAGCTCATTTGGGTACAGTTCGGGCAGGCTCAGGTAGACCTGTTCGCCTCCCTGGACACCACCCATTGCTCGCTAGGGTACTCCCCGTCCGAGGCCCCCCTCGGCACGGATGCTCTAGCGCACAGCTGGCCGCGGGACAAGCAGAAGTACGCCTTCCCCCAGTGAGCCTCATTGCACAGATCCGGTGCAAGGTCAGGGAAGAGGAGCATCCAGTGTTACTAGTTGCGCCATACTGGCCCAACCGGACTTGGTTCTCGGAGCTAATGCTCTTGACGACAGCTCCCCCCTGGCCAATTCCCCTGACGAAGGACCTGCTTTCCCAGGGGAAGGGCACGTTATGGCATCCCAGGCCAGACCTCTGGAACCTCCATGTCTGGCCCCTGGACGGGACGAGGAGATCCTGAGTGGCCTACCCCCTGCGGCGGTTAAGACCATCACTCAGGCTAGGGCCCTGGCCACTAGGCGGCTATACGCCTGTAAGTGGTACCTCTTCTAATCCTGGTGCTCTTCTCGAAGAGAAGACCCGCGGAGTTGCTCGATCGGGAACGTGCTGTCCTTCCAGAGACTCGAGAGTAATCTCTCCCCTTCCACACTGAACGTGTATGTAGCCACCATTGCCGCTCATCCCGACCCAGTTGCTGGAAAGTCTCTAGGTCAGCACAACCTGATCATTTGGTTCCTAAGGAGCACGGAAAGGCTACCGCCTCACCAGCGCTCCGTACCCTCTTGCGACCTTGATGCGGTCCTGGAGCCCCTCGGAGATGCAGCTCTTTCTCACCTCACGATGAAGACGGCTCTCGGGATGGCGCTCAAGAGGGTAGCGGACCTACAAGCATTCTCTGTGTCCACAGATTGCCTAGAACTCGGGCCCGGTGATTCTCACGCTATCCTGAGACCCCGGCCCGGCTACGTGCCCAAAGTTGGCTACGTGCCACCACTCCCCCTAGACACCAGGTGGTGAACTTAAAGGCGCTCCCCACCAGGGAGGAAGACCCAACCCCATCCGTGTTGTGTCTAGTACGCGCATTGCGCCTCTACTTGGAGCCGCAGGAGCTCTGAGCAGCTCTTTGTCTGTTTTGGAGATCACCAGGAAGGGAGGGCTGTCTCAAACAGAGATTGGCGCACTGGATCATGGACGCCGTCACTACGGCGTACCTGTCCTAAGATTGCCCATGCCCACTGGCAGTGAGAGCTCACTCCACACGGAGTATAGCCTCCTCCTACAATTTCGCGGTAGCGCTCACGGCTGACATGCCCAGGCCAGTCCCCGTCGCTTCGCTAGAGATTGTGACAGGGCACAGCGTTGTGGCGTTTTCCATAGGAACCCCATCTGTTGGCTCGACACAATGTCGAGAGACAGACAGAAAGGGAACGTCTTGGTTACGGATGTAACCTCAGTTCCCTGATGGAGGGAACTAGATGTTGTGTCCATTATGCCACAACACGTGCTGCCCGCTGCAGCAGTCGTGAGAGGTTCTCAGGCTCTTCAGAACAAAGGTGAATGAATGCAGCACGCCGTCTCCCTTTTATACCCGGATATCCGGGGGCGGAGTCCGGCATGCAACTTTCATTCGCCAATTTCATTGGCCTTTTCTAAAGAAGTCGGAAGCGATAGGTTCTCAAGGACGAACCCCATCTGTCGGCTCGACACAACGTCTCGTTCCCTCCATCAGGGAACTGAGGTTACATAACCAAGACGGTAACTGCCAAAAGATACAAAAATCTGGGTCATAGGCTGGGCAAAATGTTCTGGCAGAATGAGGGGCACCAGGAAAGAGAGGGGGGGGGGTGTAACGGGCATCCTGGATTCAGGTCAGAACATGAGAGTTAACTTGGAGGAAATCCAGAACACTTTGTCTAGGCTGGGTTGTTGTCAAGGGCAACAAAGAGTTCTGCAAAGGCCCGGCTTTAAACAAAGAGACACGTGTGTTCCTTAAGCACGTTTCAGAAGGTCACAGCAAAGACCAAAACACCACCACCCTGTTTCAGATACATTAACATTTACATGAACATCATGTGTTCATTCAACAGATGCTTTTATTCAAAGCAAAGTCTTCACAAGTTCTGCAGGAGATGGATGTGTGCACACAGATTGATGTTATACACGTATTACTGCTGAATTCTGAATGTGAGCTGCCAACAATAGGATTAGCAGTGACCCACCTCATTATGAACTACAGGAATTCGCCCTGCAATAAAAAAACTTGTAATACCTTTACCTACCACAATGGAACTAGATCCTGTGGTTTCACACAGAATAAAAGTTCATAAAAGTAAATCATATTAAAGTGAGGTATGGGGCTGCAAAGGCCTGTACACACTAAGAACTGTAGGGATAAGTACAATATAACAGTAGAAAAGTACAGTATGCTTGCTGTAGTTTCACATTTTAAATGTACAAGCACTTTAAATTCAAATGAATTTTAATTGGCTGTCAATGTTTCATTGCTCTAAAAAATCTCAATGATGAAGTTATTCTGTATCATTATCATTATAGCTGTGATGTGAACTCCACTATTCTCTTAAATTTAAGAAGACTTTTTAAATTGTATTTTATAGTTATCTCTATTGTTGGTAAATACAACATTTAATCCCAAACAATGTACGGTATTTTGTTTTATATAAGCAAGCAAATAAGTCAGTCGTCAAAGATCCAGAAAATCCTATCCTATATACAACCGTCGAAAAATTAAGAGACCATTCCAAATTTTCATGTAATCAGCATTTCTAGATGTATTGGGGCCATTCCAGTCCAGTGTCTGTTGAATTTCAACAAAATTAAACCTCAGGAGTGACATAAAGTCATCTAACAGCAATGTAAAAAACTGACAAGACACATGAAACTGTGATAAAAATCAAGGTTATCACATAAAACATATATTTTTTACTTTTCTTAAATACATGTGCAAATATTGCTGTTGTATTGCTTAAAAGTGAATATGAACTTGTTTTCTTTGCAGTGTTTGAGGTCTGAAAAAATAAAGAGCATCTTTCTGTTATTTTGACCTGTTTTCCTTTCCTGCAAATAAATGCAAATACATTATTTTTATTTGAAATTTGGGAGAAATTTGGTTAGTAGTTCACAGAATTAAACACAAACCTATAAATAGTAAGTTCAGCAAAACTGATTTTGAAATGGTCTCCTCATCTTTTCTGCGGCTATTCTATATTCTGAACTGGAACTCTTTGTCCCCCCCTTGAAATTCAACAGCAGTAATAACTGCCTCACCAAGTGTCACTAAATAACAAACAAGCAGTTTATTTAACCCAACAGTCCGTGATGAATGCATCACAATACAAACGGAAACACAGGGAACTCTGCAGACACTCTTCCTGACAAATAAATTGACAGGTGCTGACAGGTAACACCTGCGCTGAGGACAAAATGGGTGTAACTCAATGTTTAGGATGTGCGGTGGCTCCAGGCAGTTAAATCATCTCTTAGTCAGTTTTATGCTTCTAAAATGCTTAAATGATGGGTATGATATGTTTTTAACGAAGACTTTTGAACCGGTATTTATAGACCTAAAACATCAAACATACACGGAGGTCAGTCGTGTGCATTTTATGAGGAGAAAACAAGAATTACACATCTGAGGGAAAAGGGAGGGGTGTTTCAGGATGAAAGAGAAAAGCAAACAGGTAGATGTAAGGGATGAATGTGAGATTTGTGAGCTCACCCATGTATCGAACAGTGAAGGTGTGGAAAGTAAGTGAGACACGTGCAAGAGAGAAGGCTGTAAACATTTGCCTCAAGTTTTACCAACATTGTTCCCCTAATGATGGTAAAAACATCTTAATGTTATATAATATATGATGACTATCAAATCATTTCTCATTTTTATGTCTACAATTGTATTTCTCATGTAAAAAAAACGTGTGATTTAACGGTGCCAGGTACGTGCACATCCATCATCATGACATATAATTTCCATTAGCACTAAATGCAAGGCAAGGCCATGCATGCAGAGGCAGAGAGCAGAACCAAGGCTGTTTACACTGCATGAGATCACAACATCAATTACACGGATTTGTGTGTCTATATGAAGGACAAAGACTACAGGGGGCGCAGAAAAGATTTGCATTTTAAGGACCTATGACAAACTGGATGAAGTTACCTGCAGATGACTGACAATGCAGTATTGGTCAGGTCCATCCAGACCACAGGTGGAGGTTGCAGTCAGGTTAATAGCTCGGCCAATCAGAAGATTCCCTGTTGCCGGGTAACAGCTACCGTCCATGCAGCCGTGCGGGGCTGAGGGGAGTTCCTGAGCCACCACTGGAAGAACTTAAGAGAGAGCACAGACAGGAAGTTGATGAAATAATAAGTTACTGTGTTTTACAGCTGAATGCAATTGAACTTTATCCTCTTTAAGATTATGCAGTACAAAAGCCAAACAAATACATGTATTTAAACACCACACATCACAGTCAAGGACTGGCACAGGCACACCCGTGCGGCTTCTTCTGTTTGATGACCTCACGTGTCCCATCCGGGCGGCACAATCAAAGTGAGAGTGTTTGGTTTCCCATTGAGTCGGAAAATAACTGGCTTTGTTCCACATGGTTACCTCTGCAGGGCTCAAAATGCACTGCTTCTGGCTTTCAAAACCCACACAGATCATTATGGGATTACCAGATATTGTTAGGTACAGGTGTGTGTGTGTAGGGGGGTCTTCGTGGATTTGGTGGTCTTCTCCTTAGCATTTTCCAGACCCAACTGACTTTTAATAATAATTCTATATTCTCATAAGAAAATGAGACAGGAATAATAAGAGTGAATGAGAGATGAGAGTGTACTTGTAAAGCGTTAACTGAAATTACAAATCAAATGGATCAGCTGTCTGTAGGCCGGGGCTATATCGTCTCTGTCCTTCCGAAACCTTGTATGTCCAAATTCGCTGTTTTTCAGGAAATGTAAAAACACTGTACTTTTGAAATGATTAAATAGTGTGATGTCAAAGTTGACAGGCATTTTTAATACCTTTTATTGGTTTGAAAAAAACCAGTGACAAACATACAGGATGACTAATAGTAATCATTTAATAAAATTGTAATAAAAATCACGAAATCTTGAGATACAAGGTTTAGAAGGACATCAACGATATGTTAAATAGTCACAATTTATATAATGTTGATGAATCCGGTGCCAGTATAAAATTAAGCGAGATGTGCTTATGCATGATCATGATACTGATCGTGATACTGAAGTTGATATTTTTATTTCTAACATTAATCTGTCGATTTTCTAAACATGTGAATATGTATACAAATCACACTTTTTGTTAAAAAGCAAAAACAAAGAGATGTATTTTGCTACATTGCCCTGCCCTAGTTCTCATGAGTAAAGAAAATAGATGTTCAAAAGTACACTATGTGAAATATGTCAGTCTTGTTCTCGTATGAGCGTGCAGGTAAGCTTGTGACTGTATCAGTACACACCTCATATCAATTATATGAATAAACAGATGCCATAAAGTCCATTGGCTAGCATTAACGTACAGTACGTGCAGATTGTGTAGCTGAATGTTTTGACAGTATGGTGAAAACTCACGTACAGTAAAATTCCACTTAACAGAATAAAAGCCGTGATCTTTGGAATGTGGGTCTGCATACATCCAACTCACCCTGAGTCAACATTTATGCTATAGGCTGTGAACAGGGTGATTAGACTGGCGTGACTATCTAAACATGAGAATCTGACAATGAACAACTTATTAATGAGAAATGTACATATAAGAAAAATACAGTTAAAAGTTTTAATTCAAACGTGCTTTTAGGCGAGTTTACACTGTCTGTACTATACTCTATAACTATGTGTCTATGTTTATTTCTTCAAAGGAACCTTAGGAGAAGCAACCAAAACATTGAAATAACTTGCCATAAATACTGTTGAGCTTTGAAAGAGCAAGCACCGAGCAATAACATTTCAATAGGGATTCCCATGCATCCCTTTCATTCACTTGACATCTTACTTGTTTTTGAGGCTATCTGTTATGTTTATAATTACAGGACGGGAGTCTGAAGAACTTTCATAAGAATAGACTGTGGTTCTTCTTTACAGGCCCCACACACACCAGTAAATCCCATGTCACACAAACAGTTTTCTGCCTTATGAGACCCGACACTGATGTAGCTTCCCTGAGGTCATGGATGTGTTTAACACATTATCCTTGTGACTTCTCCTGTTCTGACTGGCAAGACTAAAACGAGATTGTGTGTTCTCTCACAATATGTCAAAACAGACCTGGAAAAAGAGAGAGAGATGGAGAAAGACGGGGAGAGAATAAAAGAAAGCGATGAAAATCTAATGCAGTGCTGGTAGATTCCCTTTATTCTAGAAATGTCTTGAGATTAGTTAAATGCAATTTAAGACACTTGAAGACATTGAGACAAACTTTGCTGATATCTTATTGTCTGGGGATATCTTGAGGAAAAAACGAATTTGTACTCATAACTGAAATGTCTGTCGAAGACACAAATGTACAATACAATACAAATGCTTTAAAGGGGTGGTGCAACAGTGTGTCATGCATTCTGACTTCATTACAATGTTAAACGTGCTGTCTTCTCATGCTTAACATGGTCAACTTGTCAAAAGTTCTCAACTTGTCAGCGATCGTACAGGTTTCTGAAAGTTTTTAACATAAAACTGTCTCGTAACAATTTTTCTTAGTCCATTATTGGACAATTCTCCCGGAAAAGCACGCGGCATGCCCACGCGGCAGCAAGGAGAGCAGGAGAAGGAGCATGCGCAGACATCACTTTCACTTGTGTGCAGGAGAGAGAGGTGAAGTTCAGGTGTTTGTTTGTTCACTGCATTTGGGTGATGAATGTTATATAAACGGTGGATATAACGCTGGATTTGGAGATCGTTTGAAACTGATATGTGGAGCCGTCCCAGCGCTAAAAGATGCCGGACATGAACCGGATGTGGTGAGTGAAACTGATGTCTGTGTTTTGTTGGCAATGGGTGCGCACATGCTTTAGTTCAGCCTACCCCTCCCCCCCGCACGTGCTGTATGCTTTCGGAAATAATCGTACAGCTGTATCTATCTCTTATAAATGTGATCAAACTAAATACTCTTCTAAGATATGAAGTATGCAATACTACTCTATAGGTACTCAAGATTAATATGAGATTGGCAGAAACCGTGTGTGTTAGGGCCACTTTAATAAAGTATTGTTATATTTTTTACTGGTTAGCTGAACAAGTATTGCGTTAGTGCAATTTTGTTTGTGTCAAGTGCTGTAATTCCAAATGTAAAATAACTAAATATAGAACAAACTGTAAACAAGAACCAGAATAAACATCTGCTCAGTTAGGTTGTCTGAACCTGCACACTAACAACAGTGTCTCTGACTCCACTGACAGATGGGCAACAGAAGCACAGGTATGGCATGCCAGGAAAATGTCATTCATTAAGAGAAAAATTCCAGGTGTAAAAGCATCCGACACGTGCTCTTACAAAATGTTCATCTGTAGCTAAGGAATGGCATTCCTCAAGTCAAGGACAAGCCACCACAAGCCGCACTGCCCGTCACAACGCAGCTGAGACTGCTGCAGAAGAAGCTGCTGTTTCCTGCCATCAACTCCAAACAGCGTTATTTACAACTTCAGACCCAGCGGGGTGATGAGATACAGTCAAATACACAATTTACCGGCCTTAACAGGAGACAAGAATACACCCAAAGTCCCAACTGACCAATCAGAATCAAGTATTCCAGAGAGCCATGTTATAATAAGGAGAAATAATGCATCAAGTAAAAAATTCAGTCAACAGTGAAACCCTTCACTGGAATGTGATTTAAAATCAGATATTGAACATGCAGGCACAGACAAAGCATGGTAGAGATTTTTGTTTGAAATTAAACAGAATCACTATCTGTAGATCATTTCTCTATATAGATCCAGCCGATAATGGTAGAATACACTGCTTGTGTCCATAGCCCCAGAAGGTCTAAACATTGCATCTTAAAGCTTGTAGACCTATAGATGTTGTCTATATGCAATGTAGGCCAGAGTGTGACATTTCATTATGTAAGGGATAATGTACAGGCAGCCGGTTCCTTGTACATTATCCCACTTATTACACGGCTACTTGCCACATGAGAAAAAAACTGGACATAAAATGTGAATTTGAAATATTTTTAATATTTTTAACCTCCGGGTTACAGGGTGTTATTAATTTTGAGCAGTTGTTATTTGAAAATAACAACAGTTGGGACTGGCCAATCAGACTGGCCAATCAGAATCAAGCATTCAAATGAGCCGTGTAATAAACGCAATGTAAACACACACACCTTGATCATATCCTTTGTCCAATCATTAACAAATAGTCTCTCTGACCCACATTGAGTCATAAGCTTACAGATCCCGAAAAAACGTTGTGCCAAAGAACATTCTTGTGCCAATAACAACATGAGTCTGTGTTCTCTGTCAGAATTAGCAATTGAATTCTGTTATCATTTACGTACCCTCATGTTATTCCAAACCCATTAAAATGTGTCCATTGAGTTGTTTTTGGCATGCTTTTTACTGGGGCCTTAAAATGAAAAAAAAAAAAGGTTTTCCAAGCCACTACTTAAATGTGTTTTTAAAAAGTCACTTACGGAACTCACACACCTAAGGCTGTTATAATTTCCACAACATTCCACTCATGCTCTGAATTCTGGCTACAATAAAAGTTAAACACTGCTTTCAGACTGACAGAAACAAAGTGTCAAAAGACAAATAATATCTAGAATATCACACATGGTCACACTTCAGATGAATAAAACATATTCAGATTAGTGCAATTCCAGCGATATGGAGGTGACATTTTCAGTCAAAACTTAAATATACATTTTCAGAGAATGTATTCATTACCAATATACCAAATCATCTGTTTATATTTGACCAAAGCCCTGATGATAAAGTGCAGACATCAGAAAAATATCAGTCTATGCACGAGTTTTCTATTTTAAAAGAGAGAAAAATTCATGCATTGTGTATGTGACAAAAAGGACATACGTTTTTGAGAGACAACATACTTTGTAGGATTCAAATGTAAAACCCAGAAGCAATAATACCCAACAAACTGAGAAGGGATGGCTGTGTACAGAACATTTTTTTATGTGAAATATTTACTGTTATGAATATGACAATTCTGTTATGTGACAATTCACTTACCAGACTTTGGAAAGCTATGCTTTAAAACAACAACAACAACAACAACAAAGGATTTCACATTAAAGCACCAAATATTGACATCTGACCTATCAGTATGGTGAAAGCCTTTGATTAAAAACTTCAACTTAAGGTTGACATTAGCATGGAATTGCCCATTTCACATTCCTTAGGGATTCAATATCAATATCAGAACAGGTGTGTCTGGGACTAGGCTGTACCAGATCCATCCATAAACCTCTGCTCTATTATTCCAAAAACATCGGTGACACTTTCTCACCCTCTACATCGGCATCCCAATATCATGAGTCACTGAGCTGAAATGTTCACATTTTCACAACTCTAACATCTTTAATGAACAGAAAGCATATTTCTGTTGTATAGAACAGTGCACCAGTATGATGCCCAGACAGCTCAACAGGATTTGTTGATTTCCATTCCATTTTTCCATTAATTTAATCTTTTAAGTGTAGTAATTTAACACAGTTATTCGTCTGGATAAACGAGTGATGATTGAGTACATAAGGATCCTGGTGAAATAAAAAGCGAAGAGCATGCAGTGCGACACTCCCAGTTTCCTATGCGCGTCGGTGCAGCATCAAGATGAAAATATTTCAACTTTTCAGACCGCACGAGAAAGCAGTGCGGCTCGCGTTTTCCATGCAGTTTTAGACGCGAAATGTGAATCGCCCCTTACAGTCAAAGTTTACACAAATTCTATGTTAAAGGAACAGCATTTATTTTTTACCATCAACAAACAATTAATACTGTAATATTTGGTAACGCTTTAGATTACGGCCCGCAACGTACTGCATAGTTAAACAGAATTTACAGTGTAACTAATTGTAACAATAATGTACGTCTACAGTACATATCTGTAGGTAAAGGGGAACAATATGCAAAGTTTGGGGAAGAAGTCAGAAAATTAAAAAAAAACTTTATACTTTAAGTATTTTAAAACTAAGGGGTAACTATTTAAATATTACATGGTATGCATGACCTGCAGTTTGCTATACATCAGTCTTAGCGTGAACACACACTACATTTTTGTAATTGCAATGTACCCATAAATAAGCTACTTTGGATATTAATTAAGTACGAGATTCTTATTTCATTATTATAGCAAACACGAAATAAGGGGAAATTATGTGACAGCAAGAATGAAGCACGCAGTCTGTCAACTGTAAATTTGACTTTTGAGTTTTGACTTTAGGATTAATTTTTATTTGATTGATTTTAGGATTGTTGGTCACAAATCATTTCTTTTAATTATGAGTTATTATGAGTTATTTTAATGAGTTTTAATGTGTAACGTACAAAATCAATGTTAATATTTTGAGTTAATATGGAATGCAGTTCCCTCATAAATATTTTTTTAATTTTCCCAACTCTTACCCCTTTATTCCCCAAATTTTACATATTGTTCCGCTTTATCTACAGATATGTACTGTAGAGGTACATTATTTTTACAATTACTTACGCTGTAAATCCTGTTTAATTATGCGGTACATTGCGGGCCGTAATCTAAAGCGTTACCTAATATTTTAGTACATTTTGTTTCATCGTTGTTTGAATTTGCTATTTTACATTAATAATTAAAATATTTTTGTGTAGCTTTTATTCGTTACTGTTAATGAGCGAGACTTATAATGCCACAGCACAGTCTGTTCATACAATCATGTGGCAAATCAGAAACGTTCATGCAAAAATTTTGCTGAGTTCAAGTCTGGTGAACTCTGACCTCCGAATATATCACATTAGGACGTGTGACCAATAGAAGATTATACAGGGTTTTGTATAAATTTTGCATTCTGAAAGTCTATATTGAGACTTGTATTTGTATTGTGACAAAATTGACATTTTTATCAAAAAAATGTGTCAGACTAGACTTTAACCTGCATCACCTGCAAGAGCTCAAGGGCTAAAGGTGTCCGAAGCACTTGCAGAAACTTATGTACCGTAAATCATAAGCGTGAAATAATAAAGAATCTTCTTTCAGCTGTCTCTGTTCACCTTTACACAGCCCCCTTGGGAGAGATTAAATACTTATGCTGTGTTTGGGAAATAGCAGATTATCACATTACGACTGGGAGTAAAAGCAATGTGAAAGTAAACAATAGGTGACATGCCATGAGACAGAAAGAGTCCGTGGGTAAAACAAAGGCAGAGAACATCCTCACATTTCTGATATGCCCTAACACAAAAATCTCTAAAAGCGAATTGGGTTTGATGAATGTGTTGTTTATTTGCATTGTTTTAGCACTCAATGCACTAAACAAATAAGCAAATCTTATAGTGGCACTAACATGGCCAAACACTGTGTACTGAATCGTTTGCCCCACGTGTCCATGCGAGCTTGTTTAGGGTGGCCGTCACAGCTATTCATCATCCCCAAGCCTAGTGCAAACGCTGAAGGAACCTTTCCTCGCTTGTTGAGCGGCGTTTGGTCCAGGTGTACGGTTTCATTATGACACACAAAGCGGCAAACACAATACCTCTGATTATTGCTCTTGAGTGAGTTAAATAAGAGAAAGGATAAGTCCAGATGCTACAGAAGAGAAAGGGTAACAGGCTGGTCATGTTTTTGTTGTTTAACTCTAGATTGTTCCGTGTTGAAAAGGACTCTCGTTGGAGCTACCATGAAAGACCTCCCGCATGAGGAAACAGGTGGGGGTCTGTGGGTTTTGAACTTCACTCTCTTTAAGAAGCTTATACCCTGCATGTATGGAAGCATATTGGTTGCTGTTTTCAATTTGAAATGCAATCCGCAAAATGGCAATGCAGTATGTAAAATGACAATGCAATTGTGTATTGTAAGTTCTCCACTTTGGCAGTGTTTATGTATATTTGTGCATAATCTCTCCCTTTACACTGCCTCCAGCACGAAAGTAGCACAGTACAGACAGGTGTTTTTTCATGTGGATGGATCGTGTTTGTGATTGTACAGTTACTGAAGAGTGGTCTCACAAAATGACCATTTCTGAACGATTGTGTGAAGATATTGTGACAAAAAAGACAATAATCAAAATACTGAATGTGTTCATGATGAACCGCGTACGAGAAAGTCAAATTATAGTGATTATGAGACATTCAACAGGCGCGCTCACCGCTTGATAAAGCAGAGAATTCTCTACGAGATGTTCTAGCAATGTAGCTACTAGTTCTATCTTCTACAGACATGTAATCATCTTAAAAAACACGTAAGTAATTTTTGTCTTTGTGCTCCAATTCGTGTGCAAGAGATTAAATGTTTTTATCAGCTCTGCAGCCGCACATCCATGCACATAACGAGCGATGCTGGCTCCGCCTTCACGCAATGACGCTGTACCGGGGAGGGGGCGTGGCCAGCTCGAAATGCATTGTCAAGTCTACATTGAATTTTGCAGCACCCAACGCGCTGTGTGTAAATGAAAATGTAATCCCAAATGTTCAACCTGTTAATGTTAATGCATTTAGGGAAAATAACATTAGAATTTTAATTTTGCTACAGTTTTTGCTATCTTAAACATATATAATCAATCCGGGGAATGCATTTTCATTTTCATTTTGCAACTTAAAGAGCGTTAAAAATATCCATTTAAATAACATTTTAAAACTAGTGTAGGAACTGACAAATGTAATTGATATAATTTAATTTTTATTTTCATTTTGCACTTAATGTTGTACATATGTTATTTCGAATGTATATTTAAATATACAAATGCATTGTCATTTTACATACTGCATTGCCATTTTGCGGATTGCATTTCAAATTGAAAATAGCAACCAATATGCTTACATATGCATGTTCATCTCACTGGAGATTCTGATTTTGATAATCACATTGGATTATCCGAGTTGTCATCAGTGGTTTTATGATCCAGACTTTCTGTCTGATGTCTGGAAGGCAGAGTTAAAATGACCACCATGTTTGTTTAAGTGTGCTGAATGTAATATGTGGCTTACCTAGAATGAGGATACTCAAATATCTGGTCATTATCACCGGTTATCACATTAGCAGCTGATATCCAGACACCTGAAATACAACAAAAAATGTTTGGAAAAATACATCTAAAACTATACGTAAGAGATTACAGACAGTCAGTTGTTTTCGCAGAATAAACCTTGACATCGCGATGTTGTATTTTATTGATTACTGATCTTGCTTATTTCTTTACTTATCTCGTTTACCTATATATGTAAGTTACTGAACATGAAATGTTGGTTTGAAATATTTGATTAGCTTATTTGTAATGAATCCAAACTTTTCCAGAACCCTTTTGCGAGGAAGAGGCAAAACACACAGATTAACCAAGACGAACATATAGTTTGGTTTCATAACTTTAATCTAATATACGTTATTAAAAAGGCATTTTTAAATTAAATGTGTGTGTAATATTAAACTGCACCTTTCAAAAAAAATCACAGTGCCCAGATGACTCTGTGTTATTCGTTTTGAGCGGCTGTTATTGGATAGAGAATAACTGGCCAATCAGATTTAAGTATTCCAGAGCACTGTGCAATACAGATTAAATTTTGTATATCATCATAAACCTCACATCTATAACCTTTAGTTTTTTAATAAAGGAGGACTAGATGTATCTATCAACAACCACAAAGTATTTATTATATCCTAAGTTAAATTGGTTTAGCTTTTAATAACTCCAAAAATTCCAATAATGCTTAAGTGAGCATTTACACAGCATGGGTTTAGGACACAATCAATAAAAAACAGCACTTAGAATTCAAGGTCAATGTAGTGACTCCATTAAACTCAGACTATTGAAAGTCATCATTCGGTGGATCATGCTCATTTTGTGCTTACCCAGAATGCACTGCTCTATTATACAAGTTTATCTGTGCTCCAGTAATTAATGCATAAACAGTGTTACATTATAAAGCGAATACAAGGAAAAACAGCAAGACCTGCAAACAACAAATGTATCAACGCTGTTCTTCCAAACCTCGGATGTCCAAATTCGTTGTTTTTCAGGAAATGGAAAAACACTGTACTTTTAAAATGATTAAATACTGTGTTGTCAAAGTTGACAAGCACGTTTAAATACTTTTCACTCATTAGATATTTACAAAACTCAGTGACAAACATGCGTGACTAATAATAATTTATGCACAAAAACCAAACAAAATATGGAGATTTGAGGTTTAAGAGGGACAGCAGCGATATGCAAATTTGTTTAAGGCTTAAGAGGTCAAATCGGGGTCACCATTTCATATGCGGTGCTATTCTAACTGTAAACAAATTTGTACACATCATTCCTTGTTGCCACTGTATAGTCGACTCGAATCAAAGACAAAATACACAATTTGATCCTCTAAGAGCAATAAAAAAAGAATTAACTGGATAATTCAATACATTTCACTAAAGACATGAGGATGTGTGTTGAGGGCTGCGTTTATCTGAGGGGATGCTGAGCGTGTGAGCTCATGAGAGGAGCACTGGGCCCCTGGATGCTAGTCAGCTATAGCACACAATACCATAAGCCCCAGTTTCCCACACAGCCTCCGTACTTCAGTACCAACACCACTCAACATTTCACTGCCACAAAATCCTCTTGTACTCACTTCACTACAACAAAGAGCAGCTTATTTCACTTATATATGCAACAGAGAACTATTACTTAAAACCATTGATAATGGCTTATCATAAAAACAGCATCTTTAATAAAGTAAGTTCATGCCAACTGTGATTTTCACAATTATATGGCTATGGCACATGCACAAAAATGTGCAAAATCTGCCTTGATAGGACATCACAGGGCATTCAGCCATCATGCCATATAGATAAAGAACACAACATGACACTGTCAAATCAAAGAACATGAAAACAGATACAGATAAAAGGCATAACTATGAAGTCATAAGAATTACAGATACATACCAGAGTCAAAGCGGAAAATAAAGCCAGTGCATCGTCTACATCTGTATATACTACCTGACAGGGTCTCCGAGTCTTTATCAAAAAGATTATATTTACAATAGAAGAGATATAGTACTCACGCAACCAAGTTGATAAAATCCCTCCGTGCAGGGAAGACCCAGTGTGTATAAAAATGAGTCTGAGTGTGCAAAGTTAAGCACAGAAAAAACTTCACAAGCACAACTGGCCTTTTCAGACAAAAAAAAGCAGAATGAACGGCATAAGCCAATCAGAGTGAACAAGGAGCCGTTCCCCCACCCCGTCACCACAGCAATGGGCTGAACGGAGAGCGATTCTCATTCAAATTCAGCTGTCACTCTTAAAAGCCAGTGCGTGAAAGGGGGCAGCCGTCTCCAGGCTGAGGGAATGCACTGAACCATTCTTTAGGGGGGCGTTGAACTGGTTAAGGGGTATAGTGGGGGGCAGTTTTTGCTTTCGCTTCTTTCTGACCACACACACAACCCCTCTTTTCCAATACAACCCTCTGACCTCGGGGGTAAAAACCTGAATGAGATGTTTAACTGAAGACGTCTAACAACAGCATCTCTCTGTAATAGAGTTGAAAATCGAATTATTGTTAACCAGCATGTCAATCATGAACTTCCATACCTTGTGTGTGTTTTCTGTTATTGCTGATAGAATTGTAATATAGTGTACACATCTTCTGTCTCTACTGCTCAATAAAGTAAATAAAACATCTACATAACGTCTTACATAAAACATTTAAATGAGAATGAAATGTAAAGTATTAATGTCTAACTCAGACGAAAGAGAGCTCAATATTAATGCATAACTTATTAAAGGGATAGTTCACAGGAAGATAAAATTCTTTTCTCGTCTTATATTCAATTGACTGTAACAATACTTGGCTTTTTTTAGTTTAGGGCAAAACTGAGCCGCTGCCATATTGTACCAACTTGCTGTACTATTAACTCACTGATAACATTTGAATGAATAAGGAAATGTCTAAAAGGTTCATTTTGTAATAAAGTAAATCATTCAAAGCGAGCATTGACTGACAGGTTTTTGGCATTCAACCATATTCGTTGCTCCTTTAGAAAAAAACATACTGTAGGCTATATGCTGCCAAAAGACCCTTTCTCTGACTTTAAAAAGTTCGCCATATATGTTGTGAACTATAGATACAACATAACTCTGATATGATATGAAACAACAGTCAACCTTGTAATTCTGCAATTGATGGAATCTCATGGTTTTTTTGGTTCAATAATACCAAGTATGGTTCAGTATGTATAAAAAATAGCTGATACATTAAAAAGCTTATTTAAATATGATAGCTAATTCCTGTATGTGCTATCTACATCTTCCACCCATGTGACTAAGACGCCAAGATCTTATATATATCAGGCAAAGGTAAAGCACACACATTATATTTACATTTCCCTGTCCCAACTTGCTTTTTTATCCTACAGAAAAACATACAAACTCTCTGAGAAAACGATAGATCACATATATACGATCTGTTTACTTTTTATGCTTTGTGAAACCATACGGGTATCACTTACAGTATGGTATTGTACATACCTGTGTCAGAGATTAAATAAAAAAAATGTTTTGCGAATTCATAAACATAAAACAATTAATCCTACTCATACAGTACTTTGATAAAAATATCAACACACAAAACTTCTGCAAATAATTTGACAATTATTTGAAATAGTTTTGCGAGTATTTGTGAGTTTCGAGAGACTCATCTTAACCAAATTTTAATTCTGTTAACTCATGTAGATGCAGATTGTTGACACTAGTATTTTCAAACATGACACAACAAACATATCTAATAATAGTGAAGCAAAGCTTGCGAGTGACGTAGAGCTTGTACGGATGAACACAACGGGAGGTACAGTAAAGGTAAAAGACATGTACAGACCAAAACCTTCATTCCCTCCCATTAGACTGTACAAGATTGGACCAGTATTCTTTCTGATTAGGCTCAGCTTGTATACAGAAGAACGAGTAAACATTGAGCACAATGTCAGAATGACCTGCGCATTGTATTACAATAACACTGAAAAACAATGTTTACATTCTCTAGAAGAACTTGAAGCTGGTGCTGCATGACCTTGAATTAGCCACGCTACTCTCTTGGTCAAAGAGATATTGTCCCATCAACTTTCTATTCTAAGACCACATGAAAATGTACATGTGGGTAATTCAATTTGTCATAAAGTGTCTTGCATTGTACACGCTTTCAGTACAATGCATAGGGATACTGACTGTCAATGAAGGACAGGAGAATCAGGCTGGCTCACTTAAGTAATGCCTTCAAACGGCAGGGTTCATCTCTAACCACACAACCTGAACGTGCTCACGCGAGCTCATTCACACCCTACGGCCTTTTCGGAGCACAAGACCAAACAGTAGCCAAGAGTCAACTGAAACCCTGACTCAGTGCTCAGTCTCACCTTCAGAGACACAGTGAGTCTACAGTGACCATGCAGGCACGGGCAAACACTGAAATAATGACCAAAAAAATGAAATATCTTAAAAAAATAGAATGACAATAGAATAGATAGTGGACATTTCTGAACATCTATAGAGTAACACACACACAATTATGTCTTCATGTAACAATATAGCAGTAAGTTTCCTGCCCTAGGGGTTCTTGGGGGATACAGTATGTGTTTGATCACAGATTCTATTACATGTTAAAGAACTCCTCTTGTTTTCTTGATAAACATTTCTGAACTTCAACTAAATTAAAGAATGAGAAGATGACCAGGGGTGTTTTTCATTCAGCTCCCTTGTTCAGTAGTCAGGGCACTGATCAGGGAGTCGGCCATTTTAAGGGCTGTCTCATTCGCAAACTATTCCCTAAAAATTCCCACAATGCAACGCTAAAATCAGGGAGCATCCATGCTCCCGTTCCCTTACTGGAAATCATGTGATATTTTTGGAAGCCGTTTAACCGAAATCGCACAAGTTAACTCAATAAACTTTTATTTTATGTGTAAACACACATTGCTAGACAGGCACGGAACAAAATCTACTTAACAGTTCAATTTAATAATTGACCAATTTTGTGCACAGTATTTAAAAAATAAAGTCAGAGAGATGTGGGTTTTGCCTGTTAATAAATAAATGCGCTTACACAGTCACGTCACGGGAAAATAAGTGAAAAGTGTCCCAATGTGAAGTGAGCCAGGATCTTACCAGTGCCCGAACCCTTGTACACGATATACCGATTCATGACCGATTGAGAGACAGACCAGGTCTTTCTGAGAGCATCATTCCAGAATGTTCAGAAAAGTGAAGAGTGATATTCCGGAACTGTATCATTCTCTGCATTCCTCTCAGACTGCCAGAGAGGGACATTATTCAACACGTGCCATAAAACAATTCACCCAGTCTGATATGTTGTATCAAGATATTTCCGCATCAAGACCTTAGTATTAAACATTATCATGTTATAGCTATAAGAACAGTTGACAATACGCTTTTAGATTATATGACAAAACATTTTACAGTAAACTACAGTATGCATAAGATGGTGATACAAAATGTGCTTTTTTCAAATATTCCCAATGACGCAAACAGCTATTTACTAAACATTAAAAGACTGTGAGTATAAAATTATTACGCCGGCTTAAAGTTCTGTACTGTTGTGTATCTATTTTGAGGCAATTCATAATCAGATAAGCACGGTTTCACATTCAATATCATCATTTCATCCTTCCTCTCTGACATTAAGATGTGCTCATCATTCCTCTATCCCCTTGATTGCTTCTAAAATCATAACATCATTTGCTTCAATCAGACGACTGACATGTTAAATAAAGCTCCAGAGAGAATGAACAGCCAGCAGATCGATCATAAGAGACACAGTATATGTTTTGACAGCTTTTCCTGCAGCTGGGAGTAATTATTATACAATCAAACATTTAACAAAAGATATGTTTAAACTAATCTCAAATGGGTGTTGCCAAATGCACCTGTCCCAAAAATATATATACTGTATATTACAACAGTAAAAGTGATTTTGGTCTCAGTGTGATCCGAGGAGAAGGACTACAACCCACAGCAATGGGGCTAAAAGTCAGCATAAAGCTATACTCAGAAACAGGAATTTTCCCATGCTTCATGACTCGGACTCTGCTACAAGTTTTCCTGTGACATACATCTGAGAATTCTTTAAATCTCATGAACCTTATAATATTATACCAAATAGTGTATTATTGTATAAGTATACAACATATGTCTATATGGAGCTTTTTAAATGCCTAATCAGAGTATGCATGCACTTTTTACAGCACTGGAAAATGACAGAGTAGATCACTTCTACGTGCAATGGAGAGTGAAAGTACAAAAGTACAATCTGTATGCAAGGTTTTATTAGCCCTGTCACAGAGCTGACCAATGACGAGAGTAGATAAAGTCACTTTTAAGTTCAATGCTTTTAAAAAGGACAAAGACAACAACTAAAGAGCTACAAGGTGAAATCCAACAAATGTTGCTTAGAATGTAGTGCTGTTGGTAATAGTTAGAATTAAAAATGTTATCATGCTTTAGATTGTGAGATCATCTAAATAGATAATCGTCTTGTGTATTGAATGAAGGAATGGACAGAACAGTAAAGTCAGGGAACACCGTTTGAGAGCTATTGCATTCATGAGCAGGTGTGAAAGAAATGTTTAGAAACATGGAAGGTCTCTGAGAATGATGATGAAAATAAAACATTTTCCCAGACACTTTACAGTTAAATATATTTTAAATAAATCAGACTTTCCCCCCAGTCCAATAAAACTGATTCTGATAACAAATGCAAGTATGGTACATTATTTACATGTCTTGCTCTTAGAATTTTTTTTAACACAGTGTTCAAAAAGTGCTCAAAACTAGTACATTTGATTGAAAGCAAGAGAGAGAAGTCTCAGAAAAGGATCATTCGGTATTACAATGTATAAACAAATTAATAGATCTTCCTATTAGAATAGGCTATGGATTTTTTGATGAACATCAATTCTATAGAAAAGGTCAAATAGTTTTTAGGCAAATTACATCTGTAACGCAACAAAACAGAACTTTAAAGTTCGTAAATGACATCAATGACTAATCTCGATGGACGCAAAGAATATCACAACAAGCTCTAAACGCATTAACTGGAGATATAAACTATACAGGGGAAAAGAAACAGAATAAAAAGCAAAAAAGTGCACAAAACAACTTCATGTGTTCTTACCTGTAAGGTTCAGCCCTCCCGCGAGCTGCCCGTCCACCTGTTGAAATGCGCTCCCTGCACTACAGACAGCACTACTGAGGGAGGAGTCCAGTACTTCTGTAACTAACATGCACTTCTCGTTATAAACAGGCAAGAGTGTTTGTAAGACGACGGCATGGCTTGTATTTTAAATAAGCCTCATATTTGATTTAATGTGTTTGGGATAGATAAATAATCAATATGCACAGACAGGCGAGACTGAAAGCTGCCAACAGTCATTGAGCCCATTCGGAAGTGATTCTCCCTCTCATTCAGTTGCATTAAATCAAACAATACTTTAACTCTAATCCTAGCTTTGTAGTTCTGAAACATTACATGTGGCTACTTTGCAGATGCTAAAATACAACATTTTTCAACAAGGTGAATGAGCTTAGTTTAGTTTGTGTTATTCTGTCGTTTGACGTTGTCTTTCCATACACTGCGTCAAAAGAAAATGGAAATCGAGGCTTTAAACCATTAATATTTCTATTATATACATTCGCAACCTGTTTTGTTGGTAAGCTAAATAGAGCAAATAAAGGGTAAGTAAATAGCTTTTGGAGGGATTTTTATATTTATTACCTCTGATTACTTACAATTTACTGCCCCCTTTTGGTGGAGAGATGGCAATTCCTACTCCTGTACTAAAAGACCACTCCAGTTTTGCCTTTCATCAGTGCCCCTAACCCATTCCGACAGAAATATACCTCAGCAATGTAAAAGACTGAGAAAATGTTTTACAGATCCTAAAATACATGTAAAACATTAGTATTGTGTTGTTTAAAAGTTAACAAACTTGTTTTCTAGATATGCAAACATAGCATCTTTTTCTTTGTTGTTCTGCCCTGTTTGTCAGTTTTCTGCGAAAAAAAAATGAAAATCATCATTTTACTTTGCACATACTTAGAAATAGCACACTTTTTTGTAGTGGTCTCTTCATTTTTTCAATGGCTGTATATATAGGCCTGACAATTGTTATAATATTCAAAAATGTAATTAACTCTTAAAAGTAGGCTATGTATAAAAACTCATACACATAAACCAAATTCAAGTTCTTTTTACTCGGTTCAATTACACTTCTTCACAACAACTCAACACTCTTTACTATTTTTATCCCAATAAATGCATATGCCAGTCAAACCAATGTCAAAATAAATGCAGTCAACCATTCTTTTTTTTTATCTCGGCTTCATTATTTATCATTATTCATCTCACTGTTAAAACGAGGGTTATGTTGGAGAAGGAGGGCTGTGATGGCCTGGTTACGCTGAGCAGTGCGGAACATGTGTCTGACCCCTGACAGGTGCTTCAGATGGTCCTGTTCCTTCAGCGTCTTCCAATCTACAACCCTTCTCGCAATCTAATGAACAAAACCAAAATATGACTATGAGACGGTTGTCTTAAGAAATTTTCACAGTGTTCAACAAAGATAATATAGTTGGTGTAAGAGAAACTGAACTTCATAATCACCATTGATAGGTCTGTATTTGATTCTTGTGATATCTGTGTAGAGCGTTGTGTCAGAGCGTCCCACAGGGCTCCTGCACTCATGTCATCTAATGACAGACATTAAATACAGGATGAGTGCATGCACAAAACACATATGATTCCTTTGCATTTTTTGTATAATTTATGTTTTCAGCTATAAGAGTGCAGTACACTTAGATCTCTCTCTAACAGATTTATTACATTGTTTATAATTGCACAGACAGATTTCATTTTCTGTGATGCGCAGTAGATGCATATTGTCGTACTGTACCTCTCATGTCATCTCGTAGCTGGGAAAACCAATGAGGTACGTCCTTTGAGCAAGAAAAAGGGCTGAGAAAATACTCAGCTGTTGATTCACCAAACAAACTGAAAGACAGATTACCAGCTGATCAAATAACTACAAGGGTCACATCAATCAAATGCAACTTTGATTTACTACTACCAAAAAAAAACATTCTTATGCTGTGATATAAGACCTGATAAGATATTGCTTGCACTTTAGATTGCAGTCATCCTGGCTTGATATATTTTCCGTCTGGACTTTCTTCACATTTTCTTCCATCGTTCTAAAGGCTTTTGGTCAGCACAACTGTGAGCAGACAGATGATGTGTCTTCAGTCAAAAGCAATCAAATGAATCAAAGATTTAATACGTACTGTCCCCTCTTATTCCGACATGACCTAAAATAATTTGTCTAAAAGACAAAGCCTGGACAAATCTGGAACCTTAGCTGCCACAATATAAAAACAGCAGGACTAGTAATCTTACCTGCGTATGTCTTTCTTGCTGCCAGTTCGCTAAGAAACATTGTGAATGACATCCAGCTGCCTGATTCTGATGTTACAGATCTTGGTGGGGCCGTGTCACTCGGTTCAGGCAGCGGGTTGGTTATGACATCCATGGAGATTCAGTTACCCAGGTGACAGAAAGCACCTGATTCCTCAAAGGAATGAAGATAAACACAGTCCCATCCCTTCTGACACTTTTCCCAGGGAATGTGGGATAGTATGTGCCGGACTAGAAGTGATGTATCCGTGTGCGTTTAATAATTGACTCCAGAGCTGCAGGTCCAAACATGCTCTGTTAATCCTAAAACTGACAAAAAAAGACACTGGAAAAAATATCATGGTATAGAGATACCAATATTGCATACAGATGATCATCAGATTTCAGAAAGTAAAGAAACAGTTTATTAATCAGAATCTTTAAAGTGATTCATACAATTTCAACATTCTTCTAAAGTCATACCAAAGCTATTGAGAAACATCGTAGACACATACCCATGGTGAATAAAAAAGACCTAAAAAAAAGACTATTCCTTAAAATTTGTTCATAGACTTGAAAATGCTAATGACAACAAACAACAAATTTGTTTAAAAAAAAATTGTAAGTAATATTGTTTTTATTTAAATATTTAATTTTTATTATTTTAATTTATTGTAATATTATATTTTTTATTTGTTTTTTGTTTTTTAACAGAAAACATCAGTTGTTTTAGTGTATTAACTAAAAACATCTGTACCGACATCAGTATTTCAGTGCTCTAGTAAACAACAGTTTAAAAACGATTTTAGGACAAACTTTTATTTTTAGCAAATCTATCAGTTAAGTGAAAAGTGATATTTCCTTTTTGATATTTTATGGTTTTATTTTCTTTTTTGTTTGATTTTGCATGTGTTTTTAACAGAAAACCTAGTGGAGTTTAGACTTTGCAATCACTGATTTTGAAAACTTCTATAGGTTTTTGAAAGTTATTTAGGCTCTTTTAGTTTTATTAAGAGTGTATTAACTGAAAACCTTTCACGCCACTTCATTTCCCTTTTTCTCACCCTCTAAACAGTGACCTGCAGTTTGGTATGTCATTATGAAGTGGATGTGATGCCTTTCAGCACGACCGATTTCAAATGGTGCTAGAAAACTCCAGTCCACTCTGAACACCAGAGGAAATCAGTCACGCTGCACGAGGCAGAATCACAGCAAAAGATTTGATTATATCAATGGGGCATCACAGAAACTTATAAAGAAATAGTGCTCATGCATTTAAAAGGCCAACCTACAATCAAATCAAATGCCAAGACTAATAATGAGCATCCTGACCTCAGTGGCAGTCTCATTTACTCATACTGATTTATGGAACGCTTCCTGAGGACTTTCCCATACAGCATCTACATTGTTGATGGTAGTTGGTGTGTCTCTGTTATAATTGGAGGGCTTCTGTAGAGGACGCTGCAGTGTGTCGTAGCAGTTTAGCCACGGACCATCAGTGCAGAAAAGAGAGACCTTATACCAGCATGGCAGCGCTCTGTGTGAGAGTAACAATGGAAGATACATACTTTAAAATTGAAATCATATAATTGTTTAGTTGTGTACAGTAGGTGAACTAGACCACCAGTAAAAATGATTCTATTGTGCATTTTTCTGATGTGCAGTGTTAAGTTTTTCTTACAATTTCAGCTAACATTTTACAATAAGGTTGTATTTGTTAACATTAGTAAATACATTAATTAACGTTAAGGATGGGCAATACTGTATAGTTTTTCAGTATTTATTCATCTTTATTAATGTTAGTTAATGTCAGTACAGTTGTTCATGTTAGTGCATTAACTAATGTTATTACAGTGAGTTACAGTGAGGATATTGAAGTCAACAGGCATTATTTCCTCGTTTAAGTACACAGTAAAATCGCCAGTGTTAAAAAAGGTCAAATTAACACTCACGGTGCATATATAATCCACACTCTCAAAATGTGGATTATATAAACACTGTGAGAGTTATTTTGACCCTTATTTTATATGTTTTTTATAAACATGACCTGTTCTACTGACTTCAGCATAAAAATCATTAAGATGCATGAACATTAAATGCAAAAGGCTGATCATTATAAAGCTATGGTGAGTTATGTAGTGCATTTCAAAAAGCAATCAGAAACTCCCATACGTAAAACCTCTAGAAATTAAATATTAGCAGAACATATGAACGCAGTGTGTTGTGGAATTTGGGGGATGCTGAACTAGGTCAGTGATCTTTTCAGCACAGGAAACCATTATTGCTTGAATAGTTCCTCCATGTACACTCAGTAACCAAGGTTCACACAGACAATGCACATATATGACCTGACTTGCCCTCTAACAAACCCTCACCAGTAATTACTGAAGCTTTCAAATATCCTCAATTATAAAAAAGAGGCTGGACCAAACATCTACTTTGATTTGTAGAAGGGAGGTTTTTTGAGGGTGTAGAGCACCTGATATACAGTAGATGCAGCTGTATAGAGCACATGATGACTTTATATGATCACACATGCATGCCGGTTTAAATCAGGGCATAAGATGTTTGACTGTACCTCCATGAACATTAGCTAAAAGGGTAAGGACCACATACATTTTTTTAATCCCTGCTATTCACATTTACAAGTATATTGAATTGTAAGTAAACTACACACATCTTTCTTACATTACATAAAAGAAATGATTACCTTAAAAATCTTTGTCCATCTGTGTAACGCCTACTCTAGCCTGGGGGAAGATGTTGGACATGTCAATGTATGATTTAAAAAAGAAACTAAAAATAGCATTGTATTGTATAAACAATATGTACAAAGATAAGCATGTTTTAGTCTAATAGTCTTACCTTATAGTACAGAATGGACCTTCCCATCCCAATGTAGACAGCCAGTGGTCTAACCATGTGCTCATATTAATGCAGTCTTGGCATGTGTGTGTATTTGTGTGTGCGTGTGCAAGAAACAGAGAGAGAGAGAGAGAGAGAGAGAGAGAGAGAGAGAGAGAGAGGTAAAACGTACAATAGAGCTAAATGGAAAAAAAACGAATGAAAAACAAAAAACAAATGCATTATTAAAGATTGTAAGAAACCGAGGAGGATGCAGTAGATGAGGGGCAGGATGGAGACTCGCCTGTCTGGCAACAGTCTCTCAGACAGACTTGACAGCCCCCCGCCCATACCCCCCAAACTGCGGGCTGTGACAACACCCCTACACGCCCTCCCCTCTCTGCCCACCCATCCTAAAAGAAACAGAATACCCACCAAGTACAGTATTTGCTGGGCCGGGGAGAGGGGTTGACAGACATGCACTTTTAATACAGTAGTCAATAACAAACCTTAAATCTCATAGTCTATTGTAATATCAAGTATTTATCTCTGTATCTTGACCCATGTGGGGTGAATATGGACCAGGGTGCCCTCTAAAGGCAATGACTATAAATACACTCTTGTCTCATTTCCTGACCAACTGAGGGTCTTTCTAACCGTCTGAATCAGTCATTAGTTTTTCTCTCTGTGATTTGTGACTCATGTTTTTCGATTATTGTTTAATGGATAAAAAATTGCACAAAGCAGTGACAAACAAGATAATATTTGTTTTTAATTAAACAAAAAAGTTTGGATTTTGTACAAACCCATAAGATCCATACAATTGTTTCAAAGGGGATCTACATGCTTAAATAAAAAAAGAGTGTACAATAGAAATAACATTATTTTGTTTAATTAACTAAAATCGTATAGAATTGAATGGGATTTTTTCTTTTTTACACAATAACATTTTTAAAATCTTTTTTACCTTTGTTCATTTTCAGGTTTTAAATATTAATTCAATTTATTTAATTTAATTCCAGCCATCATGTGAAACCACCAGTTCGCTTGCACAGTCCAACCTTTTTGCTCACAGAGGTCAATCTGCTGTAGGAAGTGATTGCGAGCCTCATCCTCCACTTGATCCTGCTGCAGCGCTGTACGCAGGTAACGCATGTCCTGCGACGTGCTGAGCTCAGGAATTCCAGTGAGCAGCATGAGCGAAAAGAGCGTGACAAGCAGGCGAGACTGAGAGCGCAGGGAAAGATAAGCATTGATACAGGTGTCCTAAAAGAAAGAACAAATGCCGAGTAAGGTTTACAGCTGGTTTTGATCTGCTGTAAGGCGCTTTAAACTCAGGTGCTAATACTTTTTTGGCTTCTTCAAGACGGTTGTGTTTGTGTGACTAAATGGTAGGTCTAGCTTCATAAATTCAATGTTTTATTGTGGACCTTTAATGGGAGCGAGGTTTTGAATGTGAAATAGCTTAATTTATTTAAGTTAAAGATAGATGTTAAATAAATATGTCAACTCTTTTGAAAAGCTTTTCCTATCTGCTCTCCACTAATAAAAGGCAAGTTCTGCCCCTGGTGACAAAAGGCCCAATCAAACACAACACATCTCAGCTATAAAATAGGACTGATTGGCCCTGCTACATTGAAGGTTTTGAAGAGAAATGGTGAAGCAGAACGTACCCTGAATCTCTGGAAGTAGAGGCTAGGGCGACCTTTCACCCTGCCCATCACGTAAAGGAAGTCAGGGGTAAGAACAAAGGGCACTCTTTCTCTGTTTACCCCCATGAAGCTCTTGGTATGTCCCAAGATGTGTCCGAAATCAATGTGGATCAAATTCCCTGTGAAAAACAGCATATTAGTCAGATTCTAAGTAAGGGATAATGTATAAGCAGCCGGTTGTTATTGCAGAAATAAGCCCCGACAGTGTGATCAGGACCCAACGCGAAGCGGAAGGGGTTTATTTCGCTATTACAGCCAGCTGCTTGTACATTATCCCGCTTATTACACGGCGACTTGCCACATGAGAAAAATACTGGACATGAAATGTGAATTTGAAATATATGATTAGCTCATTTTTACGGAATGCAGACCTTCCGTGAGGAAAAGCCGTTTAGTTTCGGGTTTAAGGTAAGAAACGAGATTCAAATGTCACAAACAGGCAATTTGGTTTAATCATTTGTAAATATAATGTCATATGTGTATTAAAAGATTTAATTTGTCAAATAAACCTGTCAAGATGGTTTGCTGTATCCGGGTTACCATGTGTTATTAGTTTTGAGAGGTTGTTATCTGGGAATAATGTCGCAGAGGCCAATCAGAATCAAGCATTCCAACGAGCCGTGTAATAAGTGGATTTATAAGTTAAGTACTGGTATATTTCTTCATTCCCATGTTCTGTTCTACATATTTGTTTTGATTGTTATATAAAACCTTTCTAATGTAATCAATAATAATACTCTGAACTTTTGGTATTAATGAAATATGACAAATATGTGAAATGATTCAATATATCTAGCTATAATATAATAATTTAAAGGAGCAATGTGGAGATTTCAGCGACATCTAGCTGTGAGGTTGCGAATTGCAACCAACAGCTCACTCCACCCCTCCCCTCTTTCTTTCTAAGTATTACGGCAAGTGATACAGGACAAACATGTTGTCACATTTTCACTTCTTTTCCAAAGAAGATAATGAAACACACTCTCTAGAGCAGTTTGTCCGTTTAGTGCTACTGTAGAAATAAAATGGCGAATTCCATGTAAGAGGATCCGCTGTGTATGTAGATAGAAATAACTCATTCTAAGGTAATAAAAACAACATTTCATTAAAGACATAGTTATGCATATTATATTGCATTTCTGTCAAAAGATCCTCCAAAAAATGACACATTGGACCTTTAAAGGGGTCATATGGCGCGAACACGTGTTTTTCTGTGTCTTTGGTGTGTTATAAGTTTCCCATGCATGTATTAGACACGTAAAATTAAAGTGTCGGAACAAAAGATGCATTCTATATAAAAGCGAATGCTCACCCAGACCTGCCTCGTGTAACGCCTCGTGTAACCACACCCCCACAAATCTACGTCAGTTCGTGGTATGATTTGACTAAAACCTGTACATATGGGATGAATTTCATCTCAAAATGATTAACAAATGCATGACATCGGATGCCAAATGGATGTCATCCGTGAACGTGATACAAGTTACACTTGTATTTTACTATTCAGTTAATCTGTGAAATTTAGATTGTAATAAACATGAGGCGATTTGTAGAATAGAGACAGATTTGTGAATACAATGTTTTATTTTGTGTTCATGTATAATCATTTTGCGCATACCAATGAGAAGTTGTGCATTTGTGTATCCTGCAACGCGCGTCCATTCATCCTGTTCTGTGCATTTGGATTTTGAGACGTTCTTTACGCGGTTTTGCATTGGACAATCCACACACAAACAACTCCAGATCTATGCACAACCGTGCATAAACTACGGCCTACCACTAGATGGCAGTCTCAGATCATTCGTAATTGTGACACCATCGGCTTGCCATAGGATTGTCCAATGCAAAACCGCGTAAAGAACGTCTCAAAATCCAAATGCACAGAACAGGATGAATGGACACGCGTTGCAGGATACACAAATGCACAACTTCTCATTGGCATGCGCAAAATGATTATACATGAACACAAAATAAAACATTGTATTCACAAATCTGTATCTATTTGTACAAATCGCCTCATGTTTATTACAATCTAAATTTCACAGATTCAAATCATACGGCATTTGTTTGTGAATAGTAAAATACAAGTGTAACTTGTATCACGTTCACGGATGACTGTGCATGCATTTGTTAATCATTTTGAGATTAAATTCATCCCATATGTACCTGTCAGTACAATTGCTTTGGAACCTGATGTTCCAAATATGGTAAGAGGCGTTACATTTCCGTCACACGCTTGCAGTATTTGACCAATCACTACACACTGGTTAACTGGTCAATCATAGCACACCTCGCTTTTCAGAGCATTCAGAGAGGCAGGGTAAAGATGAGATACAAACGAGCACGGTATGTGGAAATACAGCGTTTTTGCACCTTAAATCGTGTATACACATTGCATTACATCTAAAACAAACGATAATATTCCTTTTAGCCTTGTCATTTGACCCCTTTAACTGATCATTTTTGTATTTTGTTCCTATAGTTCACTCTTTATACAAGTTTACTAAAAATCATGCTTTCTGGAAGTGAATAATTCCATTTTTCAAGTCACAGGATAAAAACTTTCTTGGTTTTACCTTGATCAGTGATCATAATGTTGTCATTGTGGCGGTCGCCTATACCCAGCACATACGTGGCCACACAGTACCCAGCACACGAGTTCACAAACTTCTCCATAGCCTGAAAGTGCTGTTGCATTTGTGTTTAAAACAAGTAAAGAAAGAGAATGATCAAATTTCTACTTGGTTTTGCCTTGTGTTTCTTGCTTTGTATGACGCCAAGTGTGATAAAAAATCTGTTGGATTGCAGCAGAGTGGGAAATGAAGGCTCGCATTGGGGAATATTCACATGTCTGCTTACATTTTCCTGTAAAGAGCATTTCCTCTCAAGCCAGTCATACAAGGCATTGTTTTTGAATGCCCCCGCCATGCCCCCCTGACTCCTCTGGACAGAAGCGATAGTGACTGCATTTCTTACAATCTCAATCATACCTGTGCAAAGACAGATAGAGACAGACATGCAAATAAATGTAAAGTGATGTAATGTACTGCGTTTTTACATTGGCATGTAAGCATAATATATATGACACATAAGCAAATAAATAATGTTTTAAAAATTCTTTAAAAAAGGCTATTTTACTCGAATACTTAAGAATAAAGAAAGATATAACAGACATGAAAATGGCACAGCTACGTGGAGAACTAAAAAAAAATCTGACCATTGAAAGCAACGATTGTCAGTTCTCTTAACAAATTCCTATATACTTCTCACTTCATGTACCTATGGTATATCCTGTTGAAATGCATCCATAAGGCACTAGATTCAAGTTTAAACCCTTTTCCTGCCAAATTGAGTCCATCACCATGAGTGTCTGAAAAACAACATATACAAAATGTTCATCTCTGAATTACAAAAGGAAGTTTGCAGTCATCACTGCAATCAGACTTTTTAGACTGGGGTTCATTATTTACCTGGATGATGAGCATGTCCTGTCGGAGGTCATCTCCATGTTTGAAGATGATGCCTACTGGAGAGATTGCTGGAGCTTCTGAATGTATGCAGGAGAACTCAAGCCAAAGCGGCTTCTTCTTTGATGCCAACACTTTACAATCTCTGAGCTGTGTGGGGAAGGGTTTGGGTCAGGGAATCGTTTTAGAAAGGCTACGTTGGGTCAGAGTTAAATAGGATAGTTCACCCAAAAATGAAGATTTGATCATTTACTCACCTTTATGTCATTCTATACCTGTTTGACTTTCTTTAAGCAGAACACAAAAGAAGATATTTTGAAGAATGTTGGTAACCAAACAACACTGCTACCCCCCCAATTACTTACATTGTATGTAGTCAAAACAACTGAGACATTTCTCAAAAAATCTTCTTTAGTGTCGCACAGAAGAAAGAGTCACATACAGGTAAACTATCACTCTAGAAAGTTTGGGTGAAGAGAAAGATAAACTTCAAGAACATTTTCAGTTTGCTACATCTGAGGTTAAAGTTTTAATATTTAAGCATATACTTAAAACCAAAAGCTTACTATTATGCTTCCAGCTCTGACACGGGGATCAAAAGGTACCTGGAAGTCAGAGGGTAAACCGCACTCCTCCAATAGCTCCTGGAGCTTCTGAGGAGCTGATACAAACACATGATCACATAGCCATACAGCCACAAACAAATAATGCTCAGTGCAAAGGTGTTTGAATCGTACCTGTTGGTGGAAGATCTGTCTTGTCAGGATAGAGGCTCTTCACTGTTAGGGCTACATCATGCAAGCACTTGACAGCTTGTACCTGAAGCTGAAACTCCTCCAACATGGCCTTTCCACAGCCTAACAGGTACGCCTCCAGTATGACAGCCATGCGCTGACGAAAAAACGGGCATCCCGCCACCTCGCTCCGCAAGTACCAGAAAAAGAAATGTCCGATTCTTTTGCTCTGCGTATAGCAGAGAAACAGGGAGTATCCGGTAAGATACGATAAATCAGTAAATCCTCTATTTGAGAGTCACAAATGGAAGGAAATGACTTACCCTTAGAGCTCTACTGAGGAGGAATTGTGCCAGACAGCTGTTGTGATACGGTTCGACTTTAAGGGTCTAGGAAATAGGGTAAATGGGAAAACATATTGTTTCATCCCCAAGTGAGATCCTAAACGTTGGTCTTATTTGTACTGACAACATCAAGAGACTACTTTGATACTATATTACTAAACCTATACACTTGCACTTTATGGCTTTACCTGAACCAGCTGAAGCAGGTACTTAAGCACATCTTCATTGGACAGCATCTCTAACCTTTGAACAGCCAACCTTCTGACCTTCCTATCTGCATAATCCACATTAAGAAGCTCAAGGGCCACGGATAGCTCTATGTCCTCTGGCTCCCAGTGACTCAGGAGCCAATGGACATCCTGGACAGCACCCGGCTGCATCCAATCCACTTTGCGAAGAAACTGGGGTAAATTTGAGGCATAGTGAACGCTCTCCTCTTTGACCCACTTGAGGGAATGTTTTCCAGATTCTGGGGAATCAGATACAGGAGCGGTACCACTACCAGGTGAGAAAGTACCACTATTAGGCAGGACCAAAGGGAAGCTGTAGCGATCCAACATGAAAGTAATTGCCATAGATTTGGCCACATCAGGGTTGGTGGCAGTCGAAAGCTTGTCAGCCTTATAAGTAAATGCCTCCTCGTCTACTTCAGGGAATGGCCACATATGCAACGTGTGAAGGCCCTGGCTAAGAAGAGATCTGTGGTCAATTAATTGGAGGTTTACAAAATATAACACTTTCCCCTTTTCCTTCCGGTAGTCTGGAACTTTCGAAGAATTTGTCTTAGTTTCCTTGGTTGAGGGGCTATCCACGGCACCAGCATTAATCGTGAAGCCTAATTTAGCTCCATGAGGGATATCTCTAATGAGAATATCAAAGTCTAGCCAGGTGTTCCAGAGCACTTCATCTGTGAACTCTTTTGAAGCCGAACAAACTAACGACACAATCTTGCTGCCGTAGATTATAGTGGCCTCCACGTGAACAAACTGCGGTACTTTATTTGGCAGCACTGTGATGTCAAACCCCACGAGTTTCACTCTGAATTTTCTCTTGCAGTCCCACAGAGAAATCATTACAATTTCTTCTACTTCCTTTCCTGTTACAGAAAGTTCCTCATGGGAGCCTGACAGACCAGTAAGAGCGTCCACGAGTGGCCAGTACTCTTGTCCTACTCTGTCGTCTGGAAGAAATGAGACAGGAACCACTGAGAGATGGAGGTCCAATGTGTTTTTCAGGCAGTGTCTGACCCACAGGAAGTCTGAAAGCGGGAAATCTCCACTTAAGAACTCTTCTCTACCACACACCTTAAGAACATTTTCCATAGACCATCTTTCAAATGAATGGTCTATCATGGCCAATGATTCCCATGTGATCTTAAGGAGATCACTAGGAGTATGTCTTATGCTAACTTGAACAGAAAAGCTTGACTTTTTACAATAAACACTCACAGACAGTTTGCACTGATCTTGCTGGTCCATAGGAAGAGCCGCAGAAGTCGTCCACGGTTCAGTGGCATATGCTACAGGATCCCGTTTTTTTAGCTCTTCCCTTCTCGGTGTCGCAAACTTTCTTCTGGTAAAGCAAAGTTCACTTAAACGATTAATATCTGAATCTAAATCATATCCAATCAGCTCATTCAGAATGCACTGGAAGCTCATTCTCTCCTCAGATGCAGCCTCATGAGCCAACACAGTGACACTGAGGGTCTGTAGACCATCGGCACTCTGAGACCAGGGTGCATCCAAAGTTCGCAATACCTGGAAGTCATCATAGATTTCATAGCACTCTTCATCCTTGCGGTACAACAAGCTGTATCGCTCTGGGTCCAGAAGCGCAAACGGATCAGGATATCGGTTCGTCTCCTGCGCTAACATACACAGGCGTACACGAAGCTGGTGGACGTTACACTGTGCTGGCAGTTTGACCTGAAGAGGCTGCTGGCTGTCCACTGATTGTAAACCACCTTCACTAGGAGGTGACTTGCAAATAAATACCAGACTGTGATCAGAGCGAAGCAGTCGTTCAGGATTTCTTTTGAGGAGAGGTTCTTGTTGCTGTAATGCTTCTGTTTTGTTCTCCATACTAGAATATGAAAATATACTAAGATACCAGAAAAAAAGCGGTCACACTTTAGATTAGGGTCCAGTTCTCACTATTAAAGGGATACTTCACCTAAAAATTAAAATGCTGTCATCATTTACTCACCTTCGAGATGTTCCAAATCTTTATGAATTTCTTTGTTCTGATGAACACAGAGAAAGATATTTGGAAGAATGCATATAACCAAACAGATCTTACCCCCCATTGACTCCCATAGTAGGAAAATTACTTTATATTACTACAATTGTATTTTTTCCTACTATGGTAGTCAATGCGGGGGCAAAATCTGTCTGGATCTGCATAATAAATTCACCTAAACTGGGAATTCCGTCACCATGGTCTTTTTGTGCCTCTGATCGCGAGTGCAATCGCTAACAAACTCCTAATTATCAAACTAAAAAAACAGTTTCCAAAGTTTAGTTGTTAGGAGATATAGAGCTGTTTGTTCTCTAAAGTCCTAAAGACCATCTTTGTGAAGAATTCTTGAAACCAGAAGTTGCTTTAATTTCCAAGTGATTTAATAACTTATCAAATCCTTATGCATGATAATATTTTTACCGGTCAAAACCGGTTTTCAAATACCATTTTAGGTTGAAGAACATTATTCCACAACAAATCTGGTTCGAACTATTGAAGAACGCATCAGTCTTCTTAAGCTGTGCCTTATTTATCACACACATGTCTATACATTGCAAAGCCAAGAGGCTATGTACAGTCCTCTTGAAGAATAATGCTCACAAAAAGGATTATAAATACACACATTTTGCATTTCACTTCGGTACAACTTTTTATAATGACAAAGTGCAAACAAAGTTTAGAACCAAAAATCCAACAGGTCAAGGTCAACAGGTCAAGTTTTTCTTTTTCAAGATTTTTATATTACAGCAGCAGATTAATATTTATGCATTTATATGACATAACTGCATTCATAACTCTTACCTGTGTGCTTGTCTTTGGTCTCAGTGGCTTGTGCGTAAGGGAATATGTCTGTTTAATTTCCCTTTCCGTAATATGTGCCTGTAAAGAGACTCATTGCACAATGGCTCATCACTTCCTCATTCTTTTGTCTGATTGCACCTGAGAGGAAGAAACCCAGGTAAAAGTTCACTAAAATACAGTTCCATAATGGACTTAGAGTGCAACTGTATATTGTGTATTGTCACACAATAATTTTATACACTTAACCGCTTAGCATTCCCAAGATCTCTTTTGTAAGGGTACCACAGGTGGTACAGTGGAATACTAAGGGGTGAATACACTAAAAATATTCTTGATGTCTCAAAATAGCTCAGTTAAGTACACTTAAACCTACATTTATGTTAAGAACTACTACTAAAAAGGTTTGACATTAAGTACAAAACTAATGCGTGAAAATAGAGCACTTTAAGTAGTGCACTTTTTTACCTGGGAAGTTATATGCTCCTGACTGTCTCTTGCTTCGTCGTTTTTCTTCCCAGTAGCAGCATTACTATTAGGCCTATTTGTGGATTTCAAAGCTTTCTGACTCTGTTGAATTTGCAAAAAATTGATGACGTCACACAAGTGGTGGAGTGTCCAGATCAGATTAATGTCAAATTATTGCTGTAAATAACGTACATTGCATTTGAAGATTACTTTTGTGATCCTATTTTTGTTCTCTGTTTTTTTTTGTTTCATTCATTCATTTTCATTAATTCATAATAAATGTTACCTCTTACATCACTCCACCCAAGGGATTCTCCGGGGTTCGCACATGACAACAAACAGCGCTTTATTTATTTATTTTTTTGACAAACTAAGACATAATAGAATTTGTATATATTTACAGTACATGCACTACATTTTGTTTGCTTATTTTGCTCAAAATCATGATGTATGTAAGTGTAAATGTGATAATAATAAGGAACTATCTAATCACAGTTGAGACGTGGGGCCCGTTCTCCGTACGTCACTTACTACATCGAAGATCAAATTAAACATCCGAGATGTCCTAATCTCGCTAATCATCATCTGGATAATTCGGTTCTTCGAACACACTTGATGTGTACGATTAGTATATCTGGATTAAATTGTCTGGGATCATTGCACGCTCACGCACGGTTTGGAAAGGCAGCATATATCGATAGAAGAACTAGTGATCAGCCACGCTGCTGTTGGCTGGTTGTTACGTCAAAAGACGTAGTTATATCCATTTTTTTTACAGCTGCTTGAAGATTATGACAAATTTTAAAACCTTCAGGAACACTTCAAACGATGCACAGACAGATAACTTTAATGATATTTATTACATTTTAAAGCAGTTGTAAACTGAAATTGTATATTTTGATAAATGAACTTTTAGCTCTTTTTTATAAATTCTCTTTATTATCAATGAGATTTGTCTCATTGTCATCAATGAGATTATCAATTGTGTTTTTCCCCACAAAATAAAGTATTTTATACCCATTAGTGTTCACTGCATAGGATACCGAGGAAAGTGTCTGGAGGACTGTCCATTTCAATAACATTTCTTAAATTGGATAAACTCATAGCAGTTGCAAGTCTACATCATCTGAAAGGCATCCATCTGCCTGAGTCCGCTGTGGTACAGAGATGAGGAAAATATGATTTTGTTGTGCTGTTTTATTGCTTTTAATGTATTGTGAATTATTGCTTTTTCTCCCCAAAAGGCACAAGGCACATCCATGTATAAACTTTTTAAAGTCTTTAAAGGTTGAATATATGCAAAAAATAAAAAACTTCAATACATTGACCTTGACAATATAAAGAACACAAACCTAAAACTGGAGTTTTTAAAAGATTGGAGATTTAGAAACTATTTTTATATTGTTTACTGACCTAACAGTTATTGCAGGTAAAAGATGACACTGGTACCTGCCTCTTATTCATGGAGATTAAAATTAAAATGCATGTGGGCCTAAGCATGTTTGTGTTTTTTTTTTATTTAAGAATAATAAAGAAATGGTATTCCAAAAGTTGCATCTCATGAAGCTCAGTCTAAGTGTAGTGGTTTGGAGATCATCATCAGTCTGCACCTCCATCACAGGTCTCCTCTCTTTTTTGATGATGTATGTAGTGTAGCACCTGCACATGCAACATACAGGCCCTGTCAGGTTCATTCCTTAGACTTTTTATACACTGGAATCCTTCATTCCTATCAGTTGCCCAAAGATCATTTCATGATCCTGTCCTGGCTAGAGCTGCAGTGTAACAGGTTTGGGTCAGGGAATGGTTTCTACAAACACAGTCCCATCATAAATGTGACTGAAGATTGTTGACTGATGCAGATTCAGGTCGTTTCCAGTGCTGGTGGTGATATAGGAGCACATAGGTCTCACACCATCTGAGATATTTAATCAGTCAGCTTCCTTATTGATTAAATTCCTTTTTGTTTAATACAATTACTACTATTAAAATTAATATTACCTGCAAATATTATAATTTATTTTCAGAAAATAACCTCAGAGGCCTCAGAGGCCTATGATGCAGTCTATTCAAGACAATCAATCAAGACACATAATTCTCATAAATGATCATGACTGCAGAATCTTTAGTTCCCTTATATAATATTTATTAAGCTGGGTTCTTAAGAGACTGAAATACCACAAAATTGCAAATGTAAAGTGAAGTGAAGTGACCTATTTGTCAGATATGGTGACCCATACCCGAAATGTGACCTCTGCATTTAACCCATCCAGTGAGTAGTGAACACATGCACAGTAAGTCGCGGACACACGTACACCCAGAGCAGCAGCTATTAATGCAGCGCCTGGGGAGCAAGTGGGGATAAGGTGCCTCACTCAAGCACACCTCAGCAGCAATCACTGCAGCCCCTGGGGAGCAAGTGGGGGTAAGGCCCCTCACTCAAGGGCACCTCAGTCATTACCCGCCGGTCCTGAGAATCAAACCGGCAACCTTCTGGTCACGAGTCCGACTCTCTAACAATTAGGCCACAACTGCCCAAATGCGTGCTTTTATATATATTTAATATGAAGGTCCAACAAATTAATATGGCAAATATCTCCTTCACAAGAATTCATTCATTCATTTATTTCAGTCCTCACCGAAGACTTTTCACAGTAAATAAAAATTGTTCTGAATATATTATATTATATTAAATATTGTTCTAAAAGGAAAGCATCGCGTTAATTACTGTACATGTTAAATTCACAAAGCTCTTTCTATTAATCCTGTATTAATCCTACAAATCATACACCGCTTGTTTATGAATGAAGCCGATTTGACTGCGTCATGGCCGCGATCTAATCCTGTTTAGTATGGGATTACTTTTGTGTCAATAAAAATGAACGCAAACTTTAAAAAAACGAACAAAAAATATACAATGAGAAAGAAAAAAACACTTTGATAATGAAAACAATAAACTCAATTGCAAGAATGTGACATGATCTTCAAATAAACTGCTATTTTTCTTAACAATTTTCTAAGTTTCGTTTTTGCAAATAATAGTTTTGAATTCGCTGGTAGATTTTTCATTTGCGCTTTATGAGTTTTCATTTACGCTTCTCAAGTTTTCGTTATCCTCTCTGGCACAACTCTCACGTGTAGGCGGGACTTATGGCCGTTTTACGCGGATTGGCTAGTGAGTTTTTGATTGATAGCTTCCTGACAAGGAAGTCGACAGTGCAGCGGATTAGAGAGCAATCTGCTTGCAGTTTTCTGTATTGTATTGTTTTAGTGTTTGTACTTAAATTACTTTCTTATTTTGTTAGTATATTAGCAGGGTTGCCAACTTTCACGCACTTAAAAGTGTCACAATAAACTAAAAATACCAACACATGTACAATAAAACGGCACAGCCATAAACATTCTGTATACTGCTGAAAATCCCCTTAACGTCTCAAAAGAGGTAGTCAGATTTGTCTTTATCAATTGTCTTTATACCTTTTTAGAGCTCACTTAGGATCTTCCACCACAATAGCCTAGGCAGAGCCTCCCTCACCTCCCTGTTACCCAGACCGTAGATGAGTGGATTTATACAAGGTGGCACCTGAAGTAGCACCACCAATAAGATGTGCAGGGTCCCTGCTGATGTCCAGCCTGGAGGGTTATTTAGATACCGGATCATTGCCACGGTGCCTTCAAGTTCCCACAAAGCATCCGACACTATTTTAAGAAAGATGGGCAGCAGATGAAGTAGAAACATGGAGCAGTAAAAGACCACAGTCCTGCACGCCCTTCTGTTAACTTGGAATGGCTGTATGGCATTGCGTGCATCTTGATACATCCACAGATAGGAGAAAAAATACGAAAAGACACAAAATAGAGTCAATACGAGCCCTACCACTACCAGCCCAAGTGGGTCTCGATGGTATCTGGTTCACAAAGGAGTCCTGTAGTTGGTTTTCCTAGCAATGAGGGCTTGTGTCCTAAAGTGAGAAGTCCTGTTATTACTGCAGACAGTGCATTACTGTTGGACCCTGGGTGACAATGAGCATAACATCGCTCACAATAAGATTTTTTAGCAAAGCAAAGCGTGGCTCCCAGGATAAGTCTTCAGAATTTCCAAGACTGAGCAGTGTGCAACTGTTAACAAGAAGCGAGATGATGGTCATTATCACAATAACACAAACCAGTACATGCACTGCTGAGTTTGAGGGTAGGATGGATTTGAAGAGGCAGCGTCCCTGGTCTAACAGCTCGAGAGTCGCATGCAGAAGCAGCAGTCCATAGTGTGAAGAAAGGTATGGCATGTTTAAAATGCATCTGGACGACGGTGATGGGTTATGCACGTTGTATTAGACTGAGCTTTGGATTTTTAAAGACTCGCTCGGTGATATGCTTGTATTAATTGAGCGCCCACAGACGCGTGCGTCGAGACAGATGCTGGCAGGTAAGTGACTTCAGGGAAGGTGGGGCTTATAGGCCTATTATTTGGCCAAATGTCTTACAAACACAAGGAGTACAAAGACTTGATGGAAAACGACTATATAGCTGCGTTTGCGATGTTGGCAGTATTGCGAATGTTTTTATGCTGTCATTTATATTTTAGTAGAATTTCGGTAGCAAGTGGCAATTTATGTATATGTTGACATTTTTTTGCAATTGGCCTAGTTATCGTAACAGAATTTAGTTAAACTGTTTAGCTTGTACGTCACTGCGCATATAGAAACCACAATGCTGCTGGAAATTAATAGTTTGAAAGGATTTTAGCAGATTTTGTTTCCACTTTAGGACTATCTGCCAAGATGTTTACACAAATAATTGACTAATTCTATTTTTTTTATAGTTGTATTTTAACGTGTTTTCTATGTAGCCTATGTAAAATGCACGATATGTGACTTTCTTCTCTCTCTCTCCCCCATCACTTTGTGCGAGCGTTAGGGGACAGAATATATACTTTGTATAAATGTCATGTCTATGAGAAGGCCCCACAATGTGTGCATGCATGTGTGTGTGCGTGTGTGTGTGCGTGTATGTGTGTGCGTGTATGTGTGTGTGTATGCGTGTTCATGTTTGTATATCCCGGTGGGGACCTAAACCTGAATGCACACCAACACATGGGGACTCGTGTCACCGAGGGGACCAAAATTGAGGTCCCCACGGGCAAAAAAGCTTATAAATTGTACAGAACAATATTTTTTTTAAATCTAAAAATGCAAAAAGTGTTCTATGATCTTTAGGTTTAGGGTTTGGGTTAGGGATAGGGAATAAAATACACAGTTTGTACAGTATACAACTCATTACGCCTATGGACTGTCCCCACGGAGATAGTAAACCAGACATGTGTGCGTGTGTATGTGTGTACGTTCATGTTTGTATATCCCGGTGGGGACCTAAACCTGAATACACACCAACACATGGGGACTCGTGTCACCGTGGGGACCAAAATTGAGGTCCCCAGGGGCAAAAAAGCTAATAAATTGTACAGAACAATATTTTTTACAAATCTAAAAATGCAAAAAGTGTTCTATGATCTTTAGGTTTAGGGATAGGGGATAGAATATACAGTTTGTACAGTATAAAAACATTACGCCTATGGACTGTCCCCACGGGGATAGTAAACCAGACATGCTGCGTGTGTGTGTGTGTGTGTGTGTGTGAGAGAGAGAGAGAGAGAGAGAGAGAGAGAGAGAGAGAGAGAGAGAGAGAGAGAGAGAATGTAAGAAAAGCCTTTATAAAATGGCATGGACATATCCATATCCAATCCTATATAGATCCATAGCAAAGATCACTTTATTTTACACTTTATTTCATAATTGTTTTAAATATTTTATACTTCTTACAGTATTATTCATTAATGCGAGTCTTATGTTTTACATATTTTCATGAAGTGACTGGCAGGAGGAAGCTTTAGAAATCATCACAAATAAACACACCGGTTGTCTTGTACTTTTGCATTTTTATACCATTTGATAACATTTAATCCAGGTTTTTTATTGTTGATATAATGCAAAAAAAGTACTTACACATACGCAGACGCACAAACACTTGCAAAAATGAACTGTAATAGATGACCACATTACTTGGCCACTTTAATATCTGCAATTGGTTTTCGTACTGGAGGTCGTAGGGCTTTGGTAAGAGCACAGGAGGGAGAGTGTTTCACTGCTCCTTCCTTATTTAGCTTGCTACATGTCTAGTTGTTCTCCAAGATTCAGCTGCTGTTCTTAAGAATGTCCGAGAATAGTGTGGGGGGGGGAGCAAAGACAGAGTTTGCAGTTGGTGCTGTCATTTAGCTCAGCTTAGCCTTGGAGAGCTTGGGTGACATTAGTCATTCATGAAAATAATGCTTTTTATAACCGAGCCCTAAAGTGGTCATCTATAGGCTAATGCTGCACTACCGTCACGATCTGTGTTAAAGATATAAAGGGAGGGCCGAGCATTGGAGATTAAAAACTGTGATGACAGGAAACACAATTCTTCACTGAGTGATTTGTGATTTCATTTACTTAAATCTATAACTGCTAGTTTGATGAACAAATTCACTAACGTGTACTTTAACCTCTAAACTATTAGAGTAGACATGAGTTTAATGAACTAAAAAGAGGTAGAAAATCATTAAATATTTACAGTATGAGCTGTTGGTTATTCCTGATGTCATTCGGGTCAGCGTCACACACCTGTTGCTATTCTTAAACTGTTGTTACTGAGTTCAGGGGAGATTTAGACAACACTGTAAAAAACCCTGTAAAAGAACAGAATTTTCCGGCACCCAGGGTGCCAGTAATACTGTAAAATCACAGTTTTTGTCCATCCATTTCTGTTATACATTACCGTATTTCAAAAATCTGTAAAAAAGTTGTGGAATAAAACAGTATTTTGTAAATATGTTTTTTTTACAGTGAACCTAAAGAAAATGTTTTTTCAGCGGAACAACATAATGAGGATAAGTGCGCTTGGAATAAAAAGCTTTTTTTTTTCTTGCAACAGGTGTGTTACCTGGCAACAGAGCAAAATAAGACATTAGTTTAGTAAGATAAGGAAGGGGGGCACATCAGAAAAAATGAAGAGACATCGTATCCAGGATTTGAAAAACGATTTCCATTAATTATTTCCAATAATTATGAATTATTTCTGTATATGGTAATATACAGTAGAAATCACTTAAGATTGGACTATAAGTAAATGCATTATTTTTCAAATCATATAGGTTTGTGTGCATGTTGTATGTGAGAAATGTTTACTTGAAATAAATGGGTTGGATGAAAAAGAATGAATTATAACGTTGTTATACGTTTATCATTTTAAATGAAGTGGGTTGGGTTAGGTAGTAAATTTCATTAACAAAATAATTTCTGTATTGGCATTGCAACCTACTCAGTAAGGAACTAGTGACACAATTTATTTTAGCACACAGGTACATAAAAGGCCTCACGATCTACCAGTAGGTGCCTGTACTCTACTCTTAATATGCTAGCACCTTCTATCACAGATAATGACTTGCTATAAGTGTTACCTGTCCAGAAATGCACTGTAAATCATATCAACCTGTAATTGTGGTTGTGACATCATATGGCTGTGTCATCTCCACATGTCATGACATTGATTGTAATTTGTGACACAGCCTCAGAGTAGATATATTTGCAAAGCCAAAGAAACTCTAGCAGTCTAAGGATTACTATGAGAAACTGGAGAAGGCCTGGAGGGATAGGGATGCGAATCCTCAGGAGTCTGACAAGGTCACTCCTGGTGCTGTAGCATTCGTGCCAACCCCCGAATAACATTGCCAGGACAATATTTCTGTTTATCTGGTCACATAAAACACTATTATTATTATAATAATCCACATATTACAGTGATAGTTGTTTCATTGTTTACTCGTGCAGTCATTTCAAACCTGTATGACTTTCTTTGTTTTGCAGAACACAAAAGATGTTTTGAAGAATGTTGATAACCAGACAACACTGAACCTCATTGACTTCCATTATTTGGACACAAAACCACTGAGAGATTTCTCAAAATATCTTCTTTTTCATCAACAAATACAAACCCTTAAGGACTGATAGAAAGGTGAAGAAATGCAGGCATGTGAGTGATGCAAGCACATACATCTCATCCCGATGCTTGGCGAGCGGTTGCGTCTTTGCGTGTGCAACCTACATCTGTTTCTAGATTCTCTATTTATTCACTGCCTAAACAACGTCTCATTGCTTTCCCTTTTTATTTGTTGAGGGGAGAAATGCCATTGAGATCACTTGTCCTTTAGCTAAATATGGGGCAATAGAGGGCACATAGAGGTGGGGATGGATTAGAAAGGGATGAAGGAGAGGGGTGGAGCTTTTTTTGGGCTGTGCAGACATTGGTTAACAAGTTCCATGTCTAAAGTTTCTTGTCCAATCCTGGCCATTTTCTGGAAGGTGAGGCAAAGTGAGGTCTTATTAGTGGAGTCTGGAGCCGTTGGGTACATGGAGCACTTTGGAGGTCTTTGGTGCACAGAAGATCATTTTATTTTATAGAAGACCACATATTACTTGTGTTTTTAAACAGGTCTCACTAACAAGCTGTCAGTATGGTAAGATTTCTATAATGGATATGGATCAGAAGCGTCATGCAGTGCTTGATGTTTTTAACGCGCAACATGGATTTTCCAAACGCCTGGTTGAGGATTTTAAATACATTTCACACTGTAACTGGGGGTTAATAGTTGTATGGCAAATTCAGAATGTGCTATGTCCATCGAATAATGAAAACTTTTTTACTTGTATGATACATGTGTTACATCTGGTGTATAGGCACACTAAATGTAAACATGCTTTTGTGTGTTTGTTTTGTTTGCAAACCATTTGCACTTCAAGTAATATCCACAGCGGTCAAGTCAGCAGGCCTATAATACAAGTAATAGAATACTAAGTATTTAGTGTGCTTGCTACAAATGATTGGAAGGCGGTCAGCTACTTTTACTACGTGCTGTTATGCATGCTTAATAGTGTTTGGTCTTGTTTGTGTCTCTGGAGACAAGTGGTAAGTAACCCCCATCATCAAAGAGGAGAGAGAGAGAAAACATAAGATTTAATTACAGTGCTGAGCCTATCTTGGTACTTTGACATTTACGATGTCCTTGGTTAGAGCATCAAAGGAACAATGTTCCGTATATATTGCTGTTAGTTGAGATCATTCATTTTTACACAAAGCCTGATGACAGAAATCAGGCCAGTGGTCTCTAGTATGATTCTGTTGTCCTTCACTAACCATCAAATAATTGAAAAGGGCTGATCCATCAAAAGGCAGAGAAAAACAGAATAAGTGAGATTGTAGGTCTTCAAGATTTGATAGGCAGACATCAGCAGGAGGCAGTTTTCTATTCCAGGTATTCTAACTAGCCTAACCTGCAGCTTCGTGCTTGCTGTTCTGGTCCAGACCAACAATATCCAGCATTCACTGTAAAAAATGGAAAATGTACCAGCAATATGCTTTAAATTCTTTTGACAGACATTTTCATTCATTTAAAAAAATTCTAAATACAGGACAAACAGCTGTAAAAAAATCTATACGGAAAATTCTGTCAAATTAATACAGTACAATGTGCACTATTTTTATGGACTTTGTTTACAGTGTACGTCAGGCTGGACCATCATGGACACTGATGGATTTTTTTTAGCAGGGATGAGAGAGCTAAACTCATCAATGACAGGATACACAGGGGTACAGTCATTTCAAAACAGAAAAAGGACCTTCCAAAACACTTGCAACAAAACTGGAAACAATTTTTTCATATATGGTTTTATAGCAATAATATTTGTTTTGATTTGAATTACTAGGATACTGTATATAAACATGTTTTATTAGAAGCATCCCAATACTTTTGTCCGTGTAGTGTTGCTATATTAAGCCAATGTGTGCACTACAGGAGTATGTGAAGTCATGTTGTTTGTGTGTGTTTGCATATTTTTAATGTATGTTGTAAATGGTAATTTTTGTAATTTCTTTCTTTAACTCCATTTCATATTATTAGCCCACTGATGCCCAGGCCGACGCCCGCTCTTTTCTGAGCGAAGAAATGATTTCTGGTGAGTGTGTGAATACAGTAATGATACTATTTTTATACATCACAATGAACTTTAGGAGTACAAACCAAGTGTTATTATTGTGGCACACATGAAACACATTTCCTGCCTTAAAATTTTTGTGGGGTAAATTGTCCTATCATCCAGCTTTTGAACATTCTGTCTTAAATTTCTTTTTTTCATCTTACATGTAAGAGTTCAAGGCTGCCTTCGACATGTTCGACACGGACGGTGGAGGTGATATCAGCACCAAAGAGTTGGGTACCGTGATGAGGATGTTGGGTCAGAATCCATCCAGAGAAGAGTTAGATGCCATCATTGAAGAAGTTGATGAAGATGGTAAGTTAATATTCAAATATCAAATTTATCTAACACTCTGAATTTTTATTCCCTTATGGCAGATGGTTATATTAACTTGCATTGCATGTGTCACTGTGACAATGCTGATATGATCTACCAGTTAAACTACATAAACAAACACAGTTCAGTTCAATCAATTCTTGTTTTTCATCTTCAGGCAGTGGCACTATCGACTTTGAGGAGTTCTTGGTCATGATGGTACAACAGCTAAAAGAAGACCAGGCTGGCAAGTCTGAAGAAGAGCTATCTGAATGCTTCCGCATCTTTGACAAGTATGTCACATAGCCTAATGCCCTCACCAAAAATGCAGACAGCATTGGAAAATGTCCTTGGATGGTCATGTGATTTTTCTGGCATGTCCACATTAAAAAGCAAATGTTCCCATATAAGTAAAACATAACTCTAATAACTCTAATAATATGTAAAGAGCAGAAGATATGAGATGCATATTGGACATTTCTATCTCTAAGTAATGAAATCTGGCTCATTATTCACAAAAACACTGTTCAGACAATTTACTTTAGCTTACTATGCAGGTTGTTGTTATTATTAGGTGAAGATACGATTTTTGTTTAACATTTAAACTTACGGCTAACTGAGTATGCACTGCAATGTTCTTACAAATAGTTTATCTTATCCCTGGACAAATAAACTTGAGACTGAAAATTGAGATTTATACATCATATGAAAGCTGATAAAGTAAGCTTTCCATTGATGTATGGCTTGTTAGAATAGGACAATATTTCGTAGAGATATAATTATTAGAGATATAATTTTTTTCAGACAAAAACAAAATATTGAGAAAGTTAAAGTTGTTAAGTAGAGGTGCTTTAGCAGGCGATTGCAAAGAATAACAGGTTTGATTTAACACTCTCTATTCTCTTACCGCTGTAATGACGTTATGAAGAGCAGGGGCGGACAGACCAGTAGGACATTCTGTCAAAGTCCAGAACGGCCGTCCCACCGACGGACTGCTACCGCGACCAGGGGCAGACCATCCATCTGGAAAACTCCAGGGCCGTTTTTGCTTCCCAGTCCGCCCCTGGTGAAGAGTAGATGAACCCGAAAGTGAAAATTCTCAACTTAGATACCAAACTTGAGTGGGTAATTCCTAAAGAGCGGGCAGCAGCGAGTGATATTTGAAGGCGTGTTTCTGGCCATTTTTGTTCACGTTTTCTTTTTACATCCACTCACAAAAATAAAGTTTTGATATATTTGTGGTAGGAAATTTACAAAATATCTTCATGGAACATGATCTTTACTTAATATCTTAATGATTTTGGGCATAAAAGAAAATCTAAAAAAAGATATTGCCACAAATATTCCAGTACTTAAGATTGTTTTTTTTTTGGGTGCAGGGTCACATTTGTAAAGACTACAGTGAAAGTGTAATTACTTAAAAGGGATTAGAAAGGTGCAGGGGCGGACTTACCATTAGGCAAAGGTAGGCAATCGCCTGGGGCCCCGAGATACCAGGGGACCCCAAAAGGAAGGGGTGGACTAAACCAATAAGCCATGTCAACAGCCACGTAGAGCCCCAAGTAATCATCAAAATAGTCGGGATATCCCTGTTAACATTTTACATTATTACATCTGTACGAAGGCACTCCCCCCATTATAGATTAGAGTGGACCATTCCATTAGCACCGTATATGCGCGAGACGAGTTCGACACCAGCTAGAGAAAGTTAAAGCAGCGGCGGAATTAGAAGAACTACCCACAGCAAGAGTGTCATTGTGTGGTACATTAGCTGCAAAACGAAGTAAAAGTCGCAGGGAAATAAAACAACAAAGAAACGCAGCTACACCAGCGGAGAGGAAAAAATATGATTTGCAAAATATTGTATCCAAAGTCTCTTCTTTTTCCCCTCACAAACTCCACCGCCGCTCCATCAGCAGTAGCGCATCTCTCTCCCGCCAGACACAGCACTCTCCCGGCCACGAGCAATGATAATGTGCCGGTGAGTATTTCTCCATGAACACCGACAACACAGTTATAATGACTGACGACCACAACATCTGTCAAACAAAAAGCGCTGTGCGCTTGGTAGTGCTCGCCAGTTCAAAGGTAGAAAGGTTGTTTGACTCCGCTGCGCAGACCGATGGGCACATAAAGACATAATATAATAACGTCAGTACAGTGCTAACGATTCATACTGTATGCACTAGTACAGAAATTTGGTCACATTTAAATGCATGAAAGGTCGTTAACCACAAAAAACACGGAGAGAGGACACACTTTGTATATAGTAATCCCAGATTAGGGTTTTCCTCAATCAAATTTCGTGCCGCCTTAGACTGTCGTCAAAAATATGTCGAGTGTCTTCACAAAAAACACTGCGTGCATTATTAAACAGATTGTCATTTGTAACTGCAGTTACGCCACAATGGAGGTGCTGTTTCGTTACCAGCAGTGAGACGCTGAAGAGTTCTGTAAAAGGGCTATATTAGGAGCTGTATTAGCTGTGTTTCACGGCTGTTCAGGAGTTTTACGTTAAATTTACATTTTCTTGAATTTCTTGAAAAGATTTCCTAAATTAACTTGCTGTACATCATTATAATGTTTTTAGCTGTGAAGTTGGCTCGTTGAATCAGCGTTATTCTGTACACAGCGAGTTCGCCAGTATGAACGCATATTGCGATCAGAACGACTCGCAAACAAATGACTCCGTTGAACCAATTCGTTTACACAGAATGTAAGAGATCAGTGAATCGTTCAAAAGCTCAGTGAACTACAAGAGAACGTGTTAATGAGCTTTGCTCATTTAGTTAGACTGGTTACTTGTGGGCTAAAAAGTCTTATAAAAAAGGCTTATTATTAAAATTTTCAATTTTTCTGTTTGATTGAATAAATTTAATGCTTTATATAACTTATTAGTTTTCATTTCATCAAATTTTTTTAGAACTTTAAATAAGTGTTTTGTTAAGACACTTATCCCATGTTTTTCATTTGGGAATTCATTATTATATTTTTTTTAATTAGTCAGTATCTGTGTTTATTAAGCTTAGTTTTCCCCTGTCACTTTGACTGGGGGTGAAAAGTTGTGTGCTTTGAGGAGGAAGAAAAATAAGGGTTGCAGTAAAGTAAAATGGTGCATAGTTGGGGCCCCCATACATGGATTTGCCTAGGGCCCCCAAATCACTAAATCCGCCCCTGGAAAGGTGTGGGGTTATTACCGCACTTTAGGTCACAATTATAGCAGATGACTGTGGGCTGAAGGTCGGGAAGCGTTAAAACTGAAGGCCTGATTCTCTCGCCCAGTCACATTAGTTTAAAGAAAAATGAAAGAAATTTGGTCACAAGAGTTGCTTGTTAGTGATATGAAGCTGATTTTACTGATGTCAGGTTACTGATTTGTTTTCCTTATTATTCTAATAAACAGGAACCAAGATGGTTTCATTGATCGTGAGGAGTTTGGAGATATTGTGCACGCCACTGGAGAGCCATTAACAGAGGAAGATATAGATGAACTCATGGCAGATTCAGACACAAATAAAGATGGAAAGATCGATTTTGATGGTAATGTAAATCTTATTTTATTTTATTAAAACTGTTTAATGAGGTATTAAAGCGGTAAAAAAGTATTTACAGACATGACAAAATAAGACAAAAGGCATTTCTGCATTTCTACTTGAAAAAAAGTGTATTGTTACGGGTCAAAGTTACTGAATTACATTTGGATGTAATGTATGATATTTCATTATAATGTATGACATTTAGATTTTTTTCTTGTCATTCCAGAGTTTCTGAAAATGATGGAGAATGTCCAATAAAATCAATATAACATTCCATCCCCTCACACCCCAAATGATGTACCAGTATAAGCCATTCTGCTATCTTTAATGGAAAACATGCTCAAGGAAATTCAGTCCCCCAGGTTTTAATTATTAACAGAACAATGGAGTGGCATTTGCTTTGAGAAAGAAAATATGGTGGGTCAGTACTGTCTTCTTGGTAACGTCCCTCAAGGACTGGATTGTGAAGGCGTCTATAAATAACCATCCAGACCTTTTAGGAGAAAACCTCTTACCCCACCTCAATCAAAAGCCGCCAGCTGTCTCATTACACCAACTTCTTCCCAAGACCCCCTATTTTCTTCTGTTAGAATATGTGTTTCAAAGTAACCTTAGAATGTTTTGTTGTCATGGCAATAAGGAACCCCAGGTTAACATTGTCACTTTAAAAGGAAACACATTACTTGTTTTGGCCTCATGTCGTTTATTAGTGCAAATATGACAAGGAATGTTACTAAAGTCATCTTTATGAACAATGCAGCTAATTGCCATTATTTCCTAATGTTTTAACATAGTCCTTTATATTTTTCAACTTTAATTTCACGAGGATACGTATCTAAAAATATCTAAAAGCTGTAATGACATTCATGTGGTGTTATCCGTCCATCAACATCTATTCTTAAGACAAAACATACTTAGGTCTTCCCCATCTCAGTAGGCATGTCCAAAATACAAAACATTTGGCCATTCAGTGAATCAAGCTACAGTTATTTTTTTCGGTTGGTCTTTCAATTCTTATTGGAATATTCCAGTCATTTCAATATTGTCATACTTACCCTGCCTACTGATGTAAACAAAACTGGACATAGTCTTCACATTGCCAAGCAACTGGTAGATTGTAATTCCTAACCTTGCATGCCACTGCAACAAAGGCATGCGCACATATATTATAGAGATATATGTATAATGTTCTCACGGTAAAAAAAATGAGGCAAAAGCTGAAATGTCCATTTTTTTCTTCATGTGGTAGAGCGCCGTGATCCTGTTGACACCTCTGTCTTCAGGTTGTGAAAGTATTTTCTCACGTTAATGCTGTGAATACATTTTCCAGAGCTGCAATGGAAAGGTGCCATAGGCTTAGATCATAATTATCCTTCAGGAGGTACCTTGAGATGATTCAGACAACAAACTGCATAACAGAACCTTTCCGCTCTCGGATCACCCCCTTAAACTCTCATTTTAAATCACTTCATTTCTGCCGCAAGGTATATAGTTGACAACACCCTCCTCCAAGTTCCCCCTACAGTAGATCTTTCTCCAATCCACGTCTTAATATTTCCTCAGTCAGGAAGCGTATGCCATACAAGGCTCTTCAGGGTATGGGGTACCTGTGTCACCATTTGTGTTTTTAGGTTTTGGGTGGGGTGAAGATCAGAATCGCTTGCTATTCAGAGCACACAAAAGTTTTGCAGCACAGCACTTTCCCAAGAGGTTTAGGGTTTCTCTGCTTCACTAAAAGGGGGGTGGTGGTACAGAAAGCTATCGGCTGTAACCACTTTAAAAACGAACTCCTGTCTGTACACTTAAGAAAAGGCTCAATATTATTCCCTCGCTTATAAGACTGAACAGTTGCTTAATATTATACAACATTATCGTTTGTTTCAGACATGACTGAATCACACAAGTGTTTTGGGGTGAACTAAGAAAAGTGCAAAAAAGCTCTCCAATACTACAGGGACTGGTAGCCTCAGAAAAGCTGTTGTCAAATATCATGAATGATGATGTCCACAATAAAGTACAGTTTGAAAATCTCTCATCGGTTGTTCCAATGTGTTTCCTTCTAATATAATAAATACAGCAGAATGAAGCAGTAGTATATTTCATGTGTTCTTGTATACTGTTTATAAAGAAAGAATATATGCTAATTGTACTCATTTCACATTGCGATTGGCTTACGGGACCCTCCGAGCCCTAAAAGTTCAGGGTTCTAAATCCGGAGACCTGTTACCGGCGGTGGGCGTGTCCTGGGTGGCCTGTTTAAAGTGTGTCTGAACTGTCACTTGACGTCTAGTCTTTCTGTTGGGGTGTGAGCGCGTTGACCACTGCTTGTCTCGTGGATATAAGGGAAACTAATCCACAACCATGGTAAGACATTAAACATTTAAATCGTCATCTTTGCTAATGGACGCATGAAAACATGAAATGTGAAAAACAAAAATAATTATTAAATTGAAATTGCATTTATCAGTACGTCCGTTAATAGTAAAATATGATTATAAGCTCCCATGCAAAGTGCATTTTAAAAAGCTTAAAATTGCATTTAAAAAAATTGACTTATGCTATTTTGACCTGCCTCGCAACATCATTGAACATTTTGTTTCTTTGTGTTCAAATACTTTATCCCCAAATTTTTATCATAATAGCCTACATAATTTCATATAAGTATGGCATAAATTCTCTTTTTACCTTTCTACGTATTTGTTTGTAAAACTGTATCTGGAAGTTATTAGCGTGCTAGTGTTAAAAATAAAAGTGTAGAGGTTGATATTGGTTACTGTTATTTGATATGGAAATGGTCAGCGGGTTAGTAAATTAACTAAAAGCTTAGGCAACACATTCCCGGGTTTCCATTTCGGAATTACCATTTACAGTTATTTGACTGGGGGGGTAATATGTTGAGTCTTAAAATAGTTACAACATTGCACAGCAGGGGTTTGGACACCAAATGCTGCTCGCAAGGCCCACGACCTAACGCACCAGATGGGCAACTAGTTGAAATACAGATAAAAATCTCTCTTTCAGAATGAGCCTTTTATCCCGTTTATTCATAGATATGATTAATGCACACAACGAACCTTTTTATCAAAGAATATAGGCCTAAGTACACACATTTAAAATGTAAAATATGATGCAATAACTATTGTATAAAAAGTGAATTAAAATAGGTATCAAATCAAATTAAAATAGTATATTATCACAAGTAAATCAGATCTTGAAATAAACATTCATAAAGCAACAGCAATCTGTTTTTTGTTATTAGCCTACTGTAAATAAATTGCAGACATGGATTCAAAAAAGCATATTAGAAAACACATTGTAACCATTGTCGTTTTACAGACTGACGCGCAACAGGAGGCCCGCTCATACTTGAGCGAGGAGATGCTTGCCGGTGGGTGGCCAGAACAATTCTATAATTTAACTCTGGTTCTTACATAATATGTTATTAAATGCATCTATTTGTTCCAATGCATTTTGTCGCTTTTAAAGAGTTCAAGGCTGCCTTCGACATGTTCGACACTGACGGTGGCGGTGATATCAGCACCAAAGAGTTGGGTACCGTGATGAGGATGTTGGGTCAGAATCCAACCAGAGAAGAGTTAGAAGAAATCATTGAGGAGGTCGATGAAGACGGTAAACAGTTCCTGACAGAGTAATAATAACGTGTTTATCAATTAAACATAAAAAACAAAAATGTAGACCGCAACAGCTCATGTATTCCATACTGTAAACTTGTAGGCAGCGGATCCATTGACTTTGAAGAGTTCTTGGTCATGATGGTGAGACTCCTAAAGGAGGACCAGGCTGGCAAGAGTGAGGAAGAGTTGGCTGAATGCTTCCGTGTGCTGGACAAGTATGTCTTTGATGTTTTCCTTTTTATTTGTGTGTGTTTGAATCAGACATCAGACTCACTTCATTTTACGCAACACTTTTATTCTGCAGGAATGGTGACGGTTACATCGACAGAGATGAGTTTGCCGAGATCATCCGTAGCACTGGTGAATCCATCTCAGATGAAGAGATTGATGAGCTGCTTAAAGACGGAGACAAGAACAACGATGGCATGCTGGACTTTGATGGTATGACCTTAAATCATTACGTCAATTTTAAAGTATTTATGAGTGGTGACCAAAGAAATGACATTTCCGTTTTTTCCACAGAATTCCTCAAGATGATGGAGAATGTGCAGTAAAACAGAAACTCATGGACATTCCTTTCCCCTCTCACCCCTTACCCTTTTAATGCCACTCAAACTCTCCTTCCCCTTTTGTCCTCATCTGCCTTACTGCCTCCATCTCACCTCTTCAGCAGACAGACAGAAAAACACCTGTGTGTGGTTTGCCAAGGTTCAGCTTACAATGCTCTTTATTTTGGGATCCCACTGACCCCCATACCTTCAAGACCAAAGGATGTGATGTGGTTCTTAACTTCATCATATATGATGGTACTCAGTTCACTAGAAGCATATGCCATGGTAGACCTCATCTTAGTGGGTGTTTAGTCTAGATTTCGTCTAGATCAGCAGCTTGTTATCGCTGCATAGACCAACGCTAAAGCTACAATCACTGTATTTAAGAACAAACGCTTGAAACAGAATAAAAAATAAAAACACACTCATATTTAGTTGGTCTGACATTTTGATTTGTATGGTATTGTTTTGAGCAATCTATCAATTAAACATTTATTTTTTTCTGAGAAGTTTCTGGTATGTTCTTAGTTTCCCAGTCAGTTTACAATTTCTGTTTATAGTACCATAAAAACATAATTATTGCTTTTTATTACAAAAAGAAACATTCATAATATCAACAGAAATTGAACAAGCACTTCATGGTAATTGGCTTTATTATTCATAGGAAACTGCTCTATTTCTGTTTGCACATATTACTGAAATATATTTTTCTATACCTCAAAGTTTGTAAATCAGTAAATTATGTCTTGTTCATAAGGCTGTTGAGTATTATTTTAATCTATAGGTTTTTTACAATCCTTTTTGCAACTAAATAATTGATTTTGGTGAAAAGTGATGTTTACTAAAAATATCAAATGCTAACATCTTAAGAAAATGTGTTTCATCTTCCAGCCTATTAGCCAACATTATTTTTAAACAACTCATGCATGCAAAAGCTATAAATTAAATGTAATTGAAAAGAGTTATCTTCCCACATTTATGTTTACATCTTCAACCACCACAATCTTAAAATCCTAACATTTTAATCCAGCTTCAATGCTTTGACAAAACACAAATGTGTCAGAAACTTACACAACATTCTTTATTTTGTCAAATTTTTTGTTTTGCAAACATTGTGAACACTCAGCATTACAAACTATTAACTGAACAATTTATTTTAAACTTACAGAATTAACTGTCTTCAGTTTAAGCATATGGAAAAAATGACATTAAACTTTTACGCCACGAATGTCCTTTCAAGTCATTTGCACACAGGTATTTTCTCCTATGAAACATTTAACCATGTATCTTTATTGTTCAATAAAAAACATTTATATTTCAGGACAAAACTGAAAAATGTTCCACAGTTTAAGGCCTACAGTCACCTGGAAATTCTTATTCCTAATTTCACAAAGCAAAATAAATGTAGCCTTATGCATGACGTGCGTTACCATACAAACATGTAAAACACAATTAAGCAAAACTACATTTATTATAAAAAGTGACAACTTAACAAATACTTTAGGACCCATAATTAGCCTCGTCAAAAGCTTTGCGGGCTTTCTTCAGTTCCTCGTTCATTGTAAGAAGATCTTTCACTCTTGCAAACTTTCTAGGGTCCTTACGGATTAGAAAGACAATGTCCTCCACCTGAACACGGCCCTGTCGTCCTATAGACATCGCCTTGTGGGTCATCTCCGTGATAAACTCGATGACCAAATCCTCCAGTATATCCACGGATTCCGTGTACGGGTTCTGGTCGTCACCAAACCCATACATCATGCAGCGCAACTCTTTCGAAAAAAGTCGCTTTCTTTTTCCATGTCCAGAGTCTATGCCGTTACCTCCGTCCTCTGTATCCTCCTCAAAGCCAGGATCATCTTCCTCTTCAGCCATTCTATGAACCAAACACAGACCTCCGCCAATTCAACAACGAAGAACAACGAAAGAGACAAATGTAATGTTAAACGTCAACGCAAAAAAAATCCCTGCTGCTATTTCAAAAGTTAAATACTTTCAATAATTTGTGTAACTTACGCGTTAAAACGAAATACGATCAAAACCTCCGATCCAAACAGCAGCCACAGAGACAGGAAGTAATTCTCATTCACTCACATTTTACGCGCCATAGTACGATGACAATAATACCGCCAGCGCCACCTAGCGTTATGGAGGAATCAAATAATAAAGACCAACTTCTACTGCAAGATCTCAAAATATATATATATATATTAAAAAATCTTGCACAGTTCATAACAGATCGGAGAAATAACAAGAGGATTTGCTCGAGGTTAGAAAAGCAAACATTTAAAACATTTCTGACCTGATATAATTCAGATTTTCCCGGGATGCACTGCATGCGTCAACCAGAGCAACGTCCACGTCACAGTAAGTAAACAGGGGTGCCTGGTGGATCACAAAAATAAACAGCTGTTTGATTTTAATAGCGGAAGTCAATGGCAGAGCCATGCCACAGACGCTCTGAGAAGATGCGAGTGCGCAAACTATGTAAACAGTGAGGTAAGAAAATATGTGATCGTTGACCTGTTAGTAGTTAACTATTAGCTTTAAATGGCACAGTCAGCATGCGTAACCTGTCACGTGCATCAATGATCGCGATTCTCAGGGCTTTGGAAAATGTTTAACGTTTAAAGCTTATTGCGTTGCGTAAATTTCGTGCGTAAAGACGCCATAGAAATCATAACCGTGCATAGTTATATCAGTTAAAACCTATTTTATACAGTCTATGGTTAAAACACAGTATTCTATGTTGTCATGTGTTAACGTGTTGTTTCTCTGATCAATACGTATCTAGCTGATCAAACTGTTGTTCTTATCTAACCACTCAAAGCTTAGCTCTCCATATGTTACCATACAGTGGTCCCCAGTTTGAACACTGTTTTTAGACGGGCTCTAATTCTTATATACCTTTGGTCATATAGACATAACTGTCTCGAGAAAGCCGCACTTTTTCAGATCCGGATTGTCCATGATGGCGTGCCCGAGGCAGTTCATCCTCAAGGCTTTGCGCACGGTTGGCCTTGTGCTTTTCTATTATGTGTTTTCCATTGGGATAACGTTCTACAACAAATGGCTCATGAGGGTAACGTAAACTTTTACTATATGAAAATGTGTATGCTATTCTAAATTTCAAACATTTGCATGCATTCATCCAGAAGGTTTTTGACTGTTTTGTCATTTTCGTTTACTTTAGGACTTCCACTTTCCTTTGTTCATGACCCTGGTCCACCTCATCATAATATTCTGTTTTTCTACGCTGATACGCTGTGCCATGCAGTGCTGGAGCGGAAAGCTTCGCGTAACCCTCTCCTGGAAAGTTTACCTCTCAAAAGTGGCTCCAACAGGTGGGCTAAAGAGAGGGAACTAATAACAGACTTGATCACAATTGGGTTAGAGTGAAGTCCACATTCATTGTGCATGAGAATCTAGTTTTATTCTGCTTGAATACCATGTCTGTTTTTATACATAGTATATTTTTATTCCAAAAAAAGATTGATCACAAAGTCTATACATTGAGTCTGTACATTGTGAAGTATAATTTGGTTATTGTCAAAAAAAGCTTAGTAGTTCAACCAATGCTATTGTCTTTTTCAGCACTGGCATCAGTGCTGGATATTGGACTATCCAACTGGAGCTTCCTTTTCATCACAATCAGTTTGTAAGCATGTTTTTTAACCATGTTTGCAAGTCATCAATGTTTTGATGTTTCTTAACCATTATGGTTTGAGGTTTTTGTCAAAACAACAGCAACACTGATCTGATGCAGCATTTTATTTTTGCAAATGTTAAGAATGTGTTAGCGGAGCAGTGGCACAAAGGCAGCAGTAGGTTTGTGTATAAACATGTTTTTGTCAGATGTCAGATTTACTATATAGAAAATGTTTTGCTGTTTTTTGTCGCTTCATAAAAATGTTTTAGATTTGCTGCTGAATTGGCACACTATGTGAAGCAAATACAGACTCCATGCCAAAACACTGCCTGTAGATGTGTAGGTTTAAAGGAATAGTTCACCCAAACATGAAAATTATTTTATCAATTACTCACCCTCTTGTCATTTCAAACCTCTATGAGGTTTCTTCCGCAAATCACAAAAGAGGATCATTTGAAGAATGTTGGTAACAGAACAACAGCGGTACCCATTCACTTCTATTGTATGGACACAAAACCAACGCAAGGGTACTGCCGTTGTTCGGTTACCAACTTTTTTCAAAATATCTTCTGCAGAAGAAAAAAAAACATACAGGTTTAAAATGACGAGGGGGAGTAAATGATGAAAGAATTTTTATTTTTGGGTGAACTATCACTTTAAGTTGTGCCAGAACAAGCCATATCTAAATCCACCATCTCTGAATTTGGATTCAGCAAATACTTAAATGGATCAAACAAAAATGTATGTTATGACCTATGTTTATTATAATGTGTATAATAATATTATTATTTACTTGGAATCAATAATAATTTACTGTTACATTTAGTACCCCTACTAGTACATAAAAGTCAGAAAATGTTAATTGGAATGTAAAAAATATTTTGACTATCTATTTTTTCTCCATTTCTGTATGCTGGTTTATACAGTCTTATCGTTATATCTGAAACTTTGTCATCCTGGCACTTATTGTGATTATTCTCTGCTTAAGATGAATTGCTTGTTGTTTTTCTTAGCTGTATATCGCTTTGGAAAAAAGTGTCTGCTAAATAAATCCATGTAAATGTGAATGTTTTTTTCCTGTAGGTACACAATGACCAAGTCTTCCGCTGTACTCTTCATTCTTTTTTTCTCCCTTGTCTTCAAACTAGAGGAGCCGGTAAGTTGATGATATACTGAATGTATCTTTAAGTAAAGGATTATATTCAGGATATAAAAAGGTCACATTAAACAGCTAGCATTTAAAGGTGCTGTGTGTAATTTTTGGAGGAACGCTGTGACTGAAAAGAAGTAGAAATAATAAATACAACTAAACAAATGTCGCTTAATTGACCCTTTTCTCTTTTGTACTCATCTCACAAAAGTCTTGAGATTTCAAGCCTATGAATAAAATAGTACTTTAACTTTATTCTTGTCTGTTCCTGTTCATGAAACTAACATTGCTTTATTTTCTGAAATGTAAAATAAATTGTCTTTATCTTGAGTCTGTAGTAATACAAGAAGTGGGTTAATTCATTTTAGCTGCAACTTCAATAAAAAGTTAAAAATCTCATCAATGAATTCTACACTAAAGATGTACTGTATATGTATAATCACATTTTTAGTGTTAGTAAAGAACTTAATCAGATAATCACATATACAGTATAGGTTGATTTATTCATTTTTTATATTTTGGATTTTAAAAACAAGTAGAAGTCGTGTTGAATGTCATAGTATGTCACGCGGCACAAACATGCAGAATGGAGGCCGCTGTAATGACAAATTTGGTCACCGTGTGAATTGTGTCTGCCTAGGACCCAATTTAATAGGTAGTTGTAATGCCTGATCACAAAGTTGTTATATCGCTAGCCGAAGCTGCGTTAGCTTCTAGCGAGCTAAATACGCTGGGTAAAATAAAAGCATTAAAATGACATGTTAAAAAGTAAGTTTACGAAAAACATATGAGCATATAAGCTTGATGTAACATACACGCTAGTATTTCTGGGTCAACATTTGCTTAACAAACAAAAAACATCACTTTAGATATTTTAAAATTACCATGGTTTTATTATAGTAAACAACTAAAACAGTAAGAACGGGATTTGTTTGTTTTCACATCCCATAGCTTCGATGATGTACTATTATATGAAGCATTTAGTGAAAAAGACAATAATGGTCATTTTAACAAAGTACTAGCGACATAAATCGTAATTTTGTAAGAATTGCAATCAGGCGCTAAAAACATCGTTTTCAAAAATTTGCACTTGGAGACCCGTTTTCAAAAGTTGCGTTTTCAGTCCCCCAAAACGCCGTTTTCATGTAAATGAACAGCCAAAACGCATGAAAGTTTTCCGTTTTTAGTTGAAAACGGTCTCGTGTAAACGGCCTCTAAATCTTCTGTCCTTTTTAATCCAACAGAATCCATTCCTGATCCCGGTGGTGTTACTGATAGCCAGCGGTCTGTTCATGTTCACACTCAAGTCCACCCAGTTTAATCTGGAGGGTTTCCTCATGGTCGTGTTGGCCTCTTTCATAGGTGGCATCCGCTGGACTCTGACCCAGATCCTCATGCAGAAAGCTGAACTTGGTATGTTGGGGTCAAGAATTAAGAAGGAAATGACTAGATTTTTGTTCAGCTCACTAAACCTTCACCTTCACAGGTCATTTACCTGTGTTGATTCTGTATGATTGACACTAGCCTCTATCCCTGGCACACACAGGCCTCCAGAACCCCATTGACACCATGTATCACCTGCAGCCGCTCATGTTCATTGGCCTCTTTCCTCTGTTCCTGTTAAATGAGGGTCAGTCTGACAACTGGAATTTTTTTTCTTCGCCTGTGTTTCGGTTTTGTTTAACTTCGGTTTGGTTATGTTTGAATGTATTGTCACTCTCAGGCAGAAAACCTGCATACAAGTCAGTAAGAGCAACCCATTACGTTTTAATTTACAGGTTATTAAGTAGTAGCTTGTAGCTTTTTTCTGTAATTTTGTTTTTAAATAAGCCATTTTATTTTGGTGAAAACTCTTACTTTTTTCTCAGTGCAGTTTTAGTTGAGTCGCACAAAGAAATGTATTCATCCCGTTTCTGGTTTTATGTATTCTGTATTCTGCACATGCAGGGCTCAGTGTGAGCACCACAGAGAAACTCTTCCGGGTCACTGAACTTTCTCACCTGCTCTACTGTCTGCTGACACTGTCTGTGGGTGGCATGCTGGCCTTTGGGCTGGGTTTCTCTGAGTTCCTGCTTGTGTCCCGCACGTCCAGCCTCACACTATCCATTGCAGGCATTTTTAAGGTAAGAATATAAGTACGAGTTGCGTTCACTTCTAGTTACCTTTGTATCATGTTTTTGTTCATAGCTTCTTGTTTTTAAACTTTTCTCAGCAGTTTCAAATCTTTTCTTGGTAAGAATTGTGATTATTTAATAAGACATCCCTGCCCTGTCTCTTTCTATTTTTTGGTGATAAAAATCCAACTTATTCTCCCTCTCTCTCTCTCTATAGGAAATCTGCACTCTGCTGCTGGCGGTGGAGTTCATGGGCGATAAAATGAGCATGGTAAACTGGTTGGGCTTTACTGTCTGTCTGTCTGGGATATCACTGCATATTGGCCTCAAAACGTACTATAATAAAGGTATGACCTATTCTAACTTGAACCGAGAATTGTTGCGATTTTGGTCTTGTATGACATAACAGAAACCTAAATCCAATCTATGTCCTTAGTATGTGTCATTTTTTTGTAGGAACTAACTTGATGGTGCGACAGCTACCAGGAAGAGACAAACCAGACATTGAGCTTCCACTTCTGCAGACTAAAGAAGACTATAATGAAGACACAAACGATGAGGAGGAACATGAGATTCTTCATTAGACTGAAAAGGGATGTATATGATGTCATACAGTAAAGAGGACTGAATAGAGCCATGAATTATTCTCTTTGAGGGGGTAATTGGTGGTCACATTGACCACAGATACAAAATAGGCCTCATCTATGAGATCGATGAACATAGGATCTACTCAACAGACTCTATATAGCTATAGCTTGACTCGTTTGAGAGAATACAGAGAAATTCTTCAATCTTTGGTAGGATTACTCTAAATATGTGAGTGGGTACAACCCAACAGTCTCAGCACAGGACCAATACCCAAGTGACCTTTGAAATTTCTGTTTACATTGATAATTTATATTTCAGTTTTTGAGAAACAATTATTTAATTAAAAACCATATAATGGGACATGGTTACTTGTAGATGTGTTTTTAATAAAATGAATGAACTTATTGAATGTCATATTTTGTTCACTAGACACATTGATGGAGTGCTTTTACTCAGTGCTTCGATTTCTTGTACTTAAAGGGGTCATATGGCACGAATACGTGTTTTTCTGTGTCTTTGGTGTGTTATAAGTTGCCCATGCATGTATTAGACACGTAAAATTGCAAAAATGAAAGTGTTGTAACAAAAGATGCATTCTATCTAAAAGCGAGTGCTCACCCAGACCTGCCTGAAACGCCTCGTGTAACCACACCCCCACAAATCTACGTCAGTTGGTGGTATGATTTGACTAAGATTGCCCAAATGAATGCACAAGTAAGGTGGGCGTTCCTGTCAGTACAATTGCTTTGATGTTCCAAATATGGTAAGAGGCGTCACATTTCCGTCACAAGCTTGCAGTATTCGACCAATCACTACGAACTGGTTAACTGGCCAATCATAGCACACCTTGCGTTTCAGAGCCATGAGCTTTGTAAAAAATCTGCGCGTATCAAAGAGGAATGCAAACATGCACGGTATGTGGGAAAATACAGCGGTTTTGAACCTTAAATCGTGTATACACATTGCATTGCATCTAAAACAAAATGATAATATTCGTTTTAGCCGTGTCATATGACCCCTTTAAAGGGATACTTAATTCAAAAATAAACGTTTTGTAGTCATTTATTTACTCTTATGTCATCCTCCATGACTTACCTTCTTCTGTGGAACACAAAAGAAAATATTTCGAGAAATGTTTCAGTGATTGTGTGTTTGATTACCAACATTCCTCAAAATATCTTATTTTGTGTTCTACAGCAGAAAGCAAGTCACACAGCTTTAAAATGACATGAGGGTGAGAAAAATCACGAACTACTTTCCATTTCTGGGTGAATTATACCTTAATGTTTTTCATTTAGCCTATTTTAACCATTCTTTTGGGAGGAAAACAGATTTAGAAGACTAATAAATGTTGGGAATAACCTATTTAACATTGATTAAACAATAAATCGAGTATCTTTGCTTTGTGGCAAAACTAATTAGCTTCGTTTAGTCTGTATAGTAAATTATTTAATGGTCAGCTCGTTTAATTTTGAGTAGACAGCGATTTCAAGATTTTATTAAATCTACAAAAGCTGAACCAAGACTTTAGCGTGGTACGATGCTGCTCCTTGCGGGTCAAACCCGTATGTGCAGCAACATTTCCTCTTAATTCTGTGCCTCCAGAAACGTACCTGACCAGCTCTTATACAGTAAAAAAACGACTAAATTAAGGTAAGCGATTATAAACTTTTCATGGGCAATTTCAAATGGAATGTGTTTTTTGTAAACTACTAAAGCTACCATATGCACTAGGAGCAAACTACACTTCAAAGTAGGCTATAAGTTGCTCAAAACCCTGAATATATCCCCCGCCTCTGTATCCCAAGAGGAGGGCAGAGAAAACCCGTATCAAATTTCACACCTAACCTTCCACAAGAGACTACAAATGGGAAGTTAGTGAACGGGACTCAATGTGTTAACATCTCTTACCTGTGTGGAATGCGCGAGGACATAAGAACACAGCTTCAGGTAACTTAAATCACCTTTTCCGACCGACCCTTACTTAATCCAAATATCTGTGTTTGTTCCACATAGTAATGCAGAAGGAAAAACCTACGTCTTTTTCTTTGAAAACTAAATTCATGGTCGTTTTAAATCGCTGTTGGTAGCTGACAGTGGTGGTTTACATGTCTGACTGACTGACTTGCATATCTTGCTGTGTAACTTGTGTAAGCCGTTGTCTCTTCATTTAAATGAGTATTGAGATATAGAGTGAAGTCTCACCTGTACGAATGCGCACTTCTCGTCCCAAGTTTTTAATTTTAGGTTTCATAATTCGCGTGCATGCTTTAATAACTGTAGGCGTGGTATCAGAAACGATTAAACGCTGATTTAAAGGTCCCGAATCATCCGGTGTGTTTATACAACAAGCCAATGCATGTGAATTCCCTCTTATTGCTGGCCTGAAGCAAGGAGGGAGGAGTTCAATTAAAAAATAGGTGTCAAATAATTGCATAATTTTACAGGTCAAGTTTGTTTTTATGTAACGTTAAGCCCCATACAAATACTAATATGGTTGTTTTGTTCGTTCTATAATTTTGGATGGGGATTGTTATTAATGTATGTGGGTCAGCTCACAACCGATAATCCAGTATATGATCTTAAATTAAAGTCATTTACAGAAACTCTATTCAGATGTTGCAGGCATACAACACATTCTTCTGGTTAACAGGTTGTTATAACAGGTGTTTAGTTTTCCCTCCATTTGTCGTATTATTATCTTTAGTGGGCCCTTAATGACCATTGAAGCTGTAGCCTTTTCTATAAGTGTTCATTGTATAAGAGGCTGTACTTAAAGCGCAGTGTAAAGGCATTAAAGGATTTGGGATCATCAGAAAAAGCAGCAAACAGCTAGTCTCTGGATGGTCATTTATCACTGCTGTTATTATGAGCACCACTGCTTGTGATGTCAAGTAGTCATGCTCTGTTTTATAGCACGCTCACATTGACATTTCTCCCACAGGTTTTTAACTGACACCAGAACAGTCATGCCTGCCCACCGTTCTCTTCCTTTTTTGTCAGACCAGATGTCTCTCATCCTGGTAACGGTACTCCTGATGCTGGTTTCAGAAGTTCATACACAAGGTGAGTATTCTTGTAGTTCACTTGCAAAGGCTGTGGGTTTTGTTTCCCAGGTAAATGATAAACAACTCATTTTATGAGTTCATCAGTACTTGAAGTACTGATCAGTACATACTTGAATGCACTCTAAACCTGCGTACCAACTGGGATATATCGCCCTCCGAAGGGCCCTTCGGAGTGACAACAATCATGGCCGCCATACTGAAGGGTCGTTCCAAACTGAAGTGCTCATAACTGGCCACTTCAAAGGGCCCTTCAGAATGAAGGATTTCGAAGGGTACAACTGGTGGTCTCTTCGGGCTCCCATGATTCTTTGCACAGATTCTTTGCGTGGTGATGCCGTGGTCATCCCGCCCTCCTTATGGGCGCAGGATGATGACGCAGAAGGGCACTTCAAGAAACAGTTGTTTGGTCCCCTACACCCTTTAACCCTTCAAAGCTCTCACTCCGGAGGGTAACCCATACGAAGGGCTTAGGGCATAGGGCTTAGCCCTTCGAAATGGAACGCAGGGTAAGTCGCCTTTAAAGTCCCCATGAACCGGAAGTTGCGATCGTTTTTACTTCCGAATTCTGACACATTTCCGAGTGAATAGAGATTTCAAAGGAGAAAATTAGTGGGCGTGGCTTGCATTTTTCAGTGCGAATTGATTGGATGTATTAAAAACAGCGGTTGCATTTTGAAATGAAACTGGCAGCTTGAAGGGGAGGAGTTAACGGATGCTCCGCCCAAGCCATCTACATTACGTCATTTGTGATGGTCTTAAATTAAAGTCATTTACAGAAACTCTATTTGATAATTTTAATTTAACAAAAAATTTGTTCTGTTTGGTTTGTGAATTCATAATTCATGTAATAATTGTAAAAGTAAGGAATTGTTCATTCCTATACTTTTGTACCTGTAGTTCGGGTATTTTACATACAGCCGCGGCAAAAAATAAGAGACCATTTCAGAGACCGTTTTTCTGATTTAAAATGTTTCTATTTATATGTGTTTTGGTAAAATGAACATTTTTTTTTTCGTTCTGTGAACTACTGACAATATTTTTACCTGTTATATTGCTGTTGGCAATATCTGTGTGCACTAAAGGTGATTCTTTAAAGGTGATTACTAATCACGAAGAACTGCTGCTTTTATTATTAGATTTTCAATTTTTAAACCAAATACAAAGCCTGTCATTTTTTGCTCTTAAACAATATATATATATATATATATATATATAATTAAATATTTTCTCTATCGCAGTTTGATGTGCAGTCACTACTGTTAAAAAAGCCATATATCTTAAGATTGTATCTTGAATTAATTTACATCTCTTTATTATTGTGTCAGCTTTGTGATTTATGATGATCCTAAAATACTGACAGCAAACACGTAGCTTTTGTTCTGTTTGAGAAATGTCATCTGCATTCTTCTAAGTCCATCCGATTGCACCTACGCGCATGCTAGAAATGTGTATTGTAACCACCATGCAACAAAAAATATTCTGCTGCAGAGTAACTAATATTTTAGGTTCTTAGTGGCGCATTGAAATTATAGTGAAACATTTTCATTCCGTCTCCCGCAATTGCACATTCTAAGTACCAGCTTTCCCCAAGGGAAGAAAATTCTTGGCAAGAAGAAAACCACAAAAGAATAGACTTACTGCTTAAGGCCATTGTGCAACATTGCAGATTCCCTAGACAACTGCACACAGCCCCTAGTAGACATTTGGGAAAGAAATGTGCCTTAAAAATGCTTGGAATAATTTATGTGTCCTAGGTTTCTTGTTATCTCTGTCCTCCCTGGAGGAAACACGCTGCGCGTGTCTTTTTTCCACCACGATTGGCTGCACATTTGTTGACTTCTGGGTTGGTGGTGCTGCGGTGACAGCTGGAAAGCTTCTTTTAGGCTCTGATCCGCTGCCAGTTAATGCAGAGCGTTGATATTTCTCTGTTGCATCGCTATAAAAGTGAAAGTGTCCTATCCTTAAGTCTATCCTTAAAAATGACTTTCCTTGCTGTAACCTACTGTAATGCAGTCAGCTTAATTTATTCATACCAAATAATATTTTTGAAATGTATTTTTGGATGGTACCGCATGAAGCACATTTTTTTTGTCCCCGATAGCATAATTCATAAAGATACTACAAAGATCTTTGTGCGTTTCGGGGTCATCCCCATTGTAGCACTCTTCTGGAGCATGACATTACATGCAAGCAACCCCTTCAGGCTGACCTTCAACCCCACCGAAAAGCAGATTTCCTGTGGCCCTCAACCCCCTGTTACCCTGCAGGGAATCACAGGGTGCTTTGAGCGTTCACAGACAGCTGGGAAGAGGGAAGGATGCGGCGTGGGACATGAAAGAAGGATATTGTACCAAGTTGGCATGTGGAAATTATGCAGATAGGCCGAGCACAAGGGCAGAGTTGAGAAAGAGAACAGTTATGAAGGAAAAGCAAGACTGAATATTCAAATATTACATCTTCTCAGAGGGGAAGTTGAGAAAAATGTCATTGAGAAGCTTGTAGAGGAAGACTTTGATCTTTAAAGACGTACGTCTCTGAGCGTCACCCCTAAAGTCTCACATACAGATGACTTTTCCCATGATTCTCTCTGGCAGTTACAGGCTTGTTTTGTCTCTCATCAGTGGCTATTCAAATGCATTGTGTGTCCATCCGGTAGGGGTTACAAAGTGTTCAGGCTATTTTCTTTACTAATAATATGTTGGGAACTTACGTTTCCACAAACCTTGTTCCATAAAGTCTTTGTATACATTTCCAGGTCGACTGAAGCTGACCGTTCTGTCTGAAGATCGGCTGCAGATTAAATGGAAGGAGGCAGAAGGTCCAGTTCAAGGCTACAAGGTCCGAGTACGGCCCCTCACAGGTGAATCCTTTTCAACTGTATAGCACTTTTTATAATTCATTGTGTTTAAAGCAGCTTTACAGACAATCATGCTTTAATGCCTCAAGAGTTTCCAGTGAGCAACCAAAGTCTTAAAGTACAAGAGCAAATCATAGCTACGTGCACTCTCTGGAGCGCTTTGCGATGTTTAATCTTCTCTACAGCCTTTAAACTTTTTGTGTGGATTTTAAATGGGTTGGATACTTGTGCAGGTGATACAAAATAAGACTTCATTTGTCACAATGGACAGCGTGTTTTCATTCAAAAATAGCTTCAGCGTCTTTTATCATGTGAGGGTGAGGGGAGTGCAGAATGATGTCATCAAAATTGTAGATTTTTTTTATTAATGGAAGTGAGAGTTGAATGTTATATAAATGTAATTTTTGTCATGTTTTGAAGAAAACTAGCTTATAGATAACCTAACTTGGCATGAAACTGAAATAGCGATTGTCTTCTTTTCCATATTGTGACGTATATCCGAGTGAACAGCTTCTGAAATGAGAAAAAAAATGTTGGGTGGGACTTGATTTGGTCCATCGAGCACTGACTGGATCGTCTTTTGCCGGGCAGAAATGAGCCATTATTCGTGAAGATGTTCACGTTTTTGATTAAAGATAATGAAGGCACATGAATTAAAAAATAATAAAGTGTGCAGGAAAGTAATTTATAAAAAACACTACAATATTCCATATAAAATTTAAGTTGTCCATTTCAAGTTCACGGTCACTTTAAGAATAACCTTTTGATTTCACGTGGACTATGATGTAGTCTGGCTGAGTTAGTCATATGTAAGACTATTTTTGTTTGGATAAAAGCAGCTAATTTAGACAATACCGCATGAAACATTTTTGGTTACCTGACAAAACATTTTTACACTAGGCTAGTTTTCATGAGGATGTTAAATGCATAATTGAACCTGGAACACCGAATGTACACAGTTTAAAGGTTAAGTGTTTGAAGAGGCCTAACTGTAATTTAGTGAACCGTTCTTCACTAAAGGTCTGGTTACAGACCTTGTAACCAGGACTAATAAAAATCTATTCCCTCCGACTCCCACCAGCCACTCCCGAAGAGACTTTGTCTTTCTTTTTGTCTGTCGTTCTTTCTAGTACATTCCTGTGTCACTGAGTAAGTGTTTCAGAACCGGTAAGGAATGGCAAGGAAGGATTTTTCAGCAATGATGGAATGAGGCCTGCAGTCAGCCATAACCTTTCTTATGAGTCCATTTCAATTCTGTCTGACATAGCAAACCTATTTTGTTTTCAACCTCTTTCAGTCTCTATCTTTGCCTCAAACCCCTTCTCTTACATGTGGGTGTCTCTTTCTTTTCTCTTTATCTTTGTCTTTCTTATCTGCTTTTCCGCCCATGTTCTTGGCTAGGTGAGTCCAGACAGGTCTGTTTCAGTTTTGAAAAAGTTCACACAGTAAAGAAACCCGGCACATGCCCCACAGTGCTGACAGAACAGAAATTGAACAGCATATTTGACAGCTATCATGTGTAATAATAAACTCCCAGACTGTACTGTCTGCTTTGAGATGTTATTAAACACATGTACTTTCTGTTATTACATTAGATTGTAAGCATGGAAAATAATGTCCAAAAACCCATTTCCAGGCTCTGGCTTTTCTTCGACATTTTAAATTGGTCTTTTAAAATTTGGTTTGAAATAAAATAATTTTTAAATAAGTTTAATAAGGAATGATCTATCACTTTACAATAAGGTTATATTTGTTAAAGTCCCAGTGAAATAAAAAAATACAATGCCTATTTTTTCATGAAATATTGCAGCGTTTATTGTAAATATAGTTTATCAATGTGGGTCATTCTCTTTTTAAGTCATTCTCATTAACCTTCGTGTGCCCTCATAAACTTCAGTTAAAATCTGAAAATGTACTTCCTTCCTGTAATAACTATCCATCTTAAATGAAGTATGTTAGACTGCTTGGGCGGAGCATCCGTTAGCTCCTCCCCTTCAACTGTCAATCTCCTGCCAGTTCCATTTCAAAATGCAACGGCTGTTTTTATACATCCAATCAAATCGCAGAGAAAGATGAAAGCCACACCCACTATTTTTCACATTAGAAATTCCATTTCACTCAGAAATGCGTCAAAATACTGAAGTAAAAACGATCGCAACTTCTGGTTCACAGGGACTTCAACAATTAGTTAATGCATTAACTAACCTGAATTTACAATGAACAATAGCCCTACAGCATTTATTAATCCTAGTTCATGTTAATTTCAGCACTTGCTAATATGCATGTTCCATTCAGATATTTTGGAAATTTCCTACCGTATATATATATATCAAAACCTTATTTTTGTGACTAATATGCTAGACAACTTTAAAGGTGATTTTCTCAATATTTTGATTTTTTTGCACCTCAGATTCCAGATTTTCAAATAGTCGTATCTCGGCCTAATATCGTCCTATCCTAATAAACCATAAATCAGTTGGAATTGGCCAATCAGAATCAAGTATTCCAGAGCGCTGTGTAACAATGTTAGTTAATGCATTTACTAATGTTAAAAATACAACCTTATTGTAAAGTGGTAAAATTTTACAAACAAAGACTACAAAGTGTTTAAAAGCACTTGTGGTGGTTGTGAGCATTTTTGCAAATAATCTTTAACGCATTTGCACACACAAATTTAAATATGACCCACCTTGTTTTATTGGGAGTTGCTTTGTTTATTTTTCAACTTAAAGGAATTTTTCATCCAAAAATAAAATGTAATCCATAGTTTACACAGCCAATGTGTATATGACGTCCTTCCAGGGGCATACGACGTCCTTCCAGTCACATATATTATTCCAGTCGATTCCAGCTTTCCAGTCTGATATATTATGTTCACCTCCAAACGTGACTAAATAAAATCAAAATATTCATCGTTTTTACTCTGTCTTTTCCAGAGGTTCCTCAGCCAGAGCTGATGCTGACGACCACACGCGGCCGAGCCACGGTGGCAGGCCTGGACTCCAAACAGGAATACCTCCTGCAAGTCCTGGTGCTCAATGGAACGCAGGAGAAACTCATCGCGAAGAGACGCTTCAACAGTAAGAGCAAGGATGAGAGATTGAGGGAACGTTAACCAATGTATATCAGGAGATTCAGACACATCTAAGGATTTAACCAGAAGATGTGGTGCTTGACTGTATACAAGTTTTTGGATGTGAGAGTATTGTGGGTTGTTTGCAAGATTCAAGGTTTCGTTTATGTCTGTACCCCAAATGGTAGAGTTTTAAACTTTTTATATTAGGTTTGTTTAAATCCCTTTCGACTCTTTGTAGATTGTGTTGGAGGTGGGGTGATTTTCTCACAGTTAAGTGCTGTATTTTGTGGCAGAAACAGAAATCTGTACGTCAGTTGAAGTAGTTCCCAGCAGTCATGAGCTGTCAACACACAGTCCCAAACTAGAATCCTTTGGGTATGCCGATGAAACTCATTTCACACACAGTGTTTAAGGGGCCGCTGTCTGTAATTGACATTGTCTAATGGTAGATTCCTGACGGATTACAGGCCGTGACTAACAGAGTGAGGGAAACTCTGGAATGATACTTGTATCTTTACAAGCACCCAGTCACCCACCTAAGCGACCACCCTGAAAGAAACTTGATATCAGATGATGAAATGTTTTAGTGGAGAAGCTGTATGAGCCTTTTGACAACACATCTGTTAATGTGCTAAAATTAGAATAGTAGTAGTTGCAAGAGAGATTGAAGCAATGCATTATGGGAGATCAGGCTTAATTCTAGGCAGAGATTTGTGATGGGAGGGTGATCTCATCGTCAAAACTCAAAAGATGCAGATAATCCCAAATACAGTATGTGTGATGCCGTGGGATGAAAGGTTGTGTGTAGGGTGGAAGAGTGGTTACTATGTCGAGCCGGGCAGGTCTGGACTGGCCGGTTGTAGGGTTTGGCTTGAAGGCCTTGCTTGCTTGTCAGATTATTCCATTGTTAACTAAAGCATCCACCGTTTTTCCACATGAATTTTCCATGGAATTAGCTCTTTGTGTAGAATTTAACAGGATAAGTAGATGATATTATAAATAAATAATTAAATTGAAATAAATACATAAAATAATAAAATATATAAACCCAAGTTGGGTAAAAAAACGTAAACATATTATCCATCTAATTATCTATATATGATGATAATTATGATGCTGCTACCTCATTTCCTCCTCTTCCCCCTCCATCCGTCCATGTCTCAGTTGATGGGTTGCGTGAGGAGGAGTTGATTCGTAGCGGGAACAGGGAGCATAAGAAGAAAACGCACACCTCTGGCTCTGGGGAGGTGGATGACATCACAGAGGCTCTAGCTGCCCAGCCCACGGTGCTCTACAGAGAACCAACAACCACAGGTAAAGAACCTGCAAACACAGACCGCCAGAACATCTCCAAGCCTTCTGTCCTGTTGTCTCCCTGTTATTATACATGTTTTACTGGTGGAGCGTAAGATGGTTGGACTGGCGCCAGCTCTTTGACTTAACCTATTAATAAGAGTCCATTCACCCCAACACCTGTAATCAATGCTTCAGTAATTGGACAGGGGGCAGGAAAGGACATGAAGGGGATGCTATAGATCTGTGCTGAGTGTGCATTTACACTAAGGTGGGGTATGGGAGCACAGACAGAATCACTAGCCTTTGTTACTCCCTGTAGCCTTAATGCTTTCATTAAGTTTTTTGCGTAATACTGCACAAATGTATCGGTATACGATTTTGAGTTTGAAACCATTGGCAAATCAGCTATAGCATTAAAAATTGATAAAATAAACCATTTTTTATTAATGAACTGAATGAGTTATGTCTGTTGCATAATCCAACGTTTTTATTGGGCAAAATAATGAAATACTTGCCAAACCAAAATGTAATTGAAATATGTGATAGCAGAAATAACCTCTGAAGGTTGTCATGTTGTCTTTTTTTTTTTTTTTTTTTACTTTTTTGCAATGTTGGTCTGTTGAGTTTTAAGAATGATTTGATGAACAATAAACTGGCTATACCTTATGTGTTTTTGCTTATTTGGGATCAAAACAGTGATCTATTTAAGGACCATAAGTAAGCAAGTGACAAATATCAGTATCAGAATTGACAAGTTTGTCTTTTAAAATCAGTATCAAACCAAAACATTCCTATTGGTTCGTCCCTAATCCTGAATTAAATTTGTTAACCTATAGGCAAATAGGATTAAGGATGTTTAGTCATCTTTTTGAAACGCAAGACAAAATTTGTTGTCATTTGTGCTGTTCTAGAACCTCCAGCTCCTCCTGAGCTTGAGCCAGAAGCTGACAAGAGTCCTAAAGACAAGAAGAAGAAGATAGACAAGAACCGATCCAAGACTGAAGATAAAAATGATCCGGAGGAAAACAAACTGAAGAACGTAAGAGAGGAGATCACCAACACTGACAAAACAAGGAAAACCACCCCAACCCAACCTGTCACAGGTAATACTCACAGAACACATCATAACATCACATCCTCATCACATGGGCACTGCAAGGCTCCCAAACCTACCATCAGTGAAGTGAACAAGCTTAAATTCCCTCAGAGCTTAACAGAGCTAATGAACAGTGTCTGTATATCAGAGGCTTAATAGCAGAATTAGGTACAAAATAGAGTTAATGACACTGTTCAGGTTGTTATCAGAGACCCTGTGGGACCTCAGGCCTGAAACTTGTCCCCACCTTCCTTCCAACAAAAACACATGGAGACACGAATGCACTTTGTAAGAACACACACATAAAGTATACTGTACATGTCGACACACATGATTGTATTAAAGGGGTGTAACAATAGATTGGCATAGAAGCAGAGAAGATTGCAAAATGCTAGCTGGTATGCAATATATCGCTCACAGCAATATACTATACTTAAAAACAAGCACAGACTAAAAGATCTTTATCTTTTCCGTCCTTAAATGCTTTATCGTTTGTCAACCTGTCCATTTGGTTCTTATGGATGGGTCTCAGCCATATCCACCCGGAAGCCGTTTGAATGCAGTGCTGGCGCACAGGCAGATCTAGTTCTTCTCGTGGAAGGATCCTGGAGCATCGGCCGCACCAACTTCAGAAAGGTGCGTGACTTCTTGGAGGGCCTGGCTGTTCCCTTTCACATCGGCCCGGAGGGCGTGCAAATAGGTGAGCTATTTAATGGGTATTTATATTGGCATGTCAAAGATATATGACCTTGAAACAATGCCATACACATTGGTGTGATGTACTGTATATGTTATTCGTTTTTATTGTGGTCTCAGCATTGTCGCAGTACAGCGGAGATCCACGCACAGAGTGGAACCTTAATAACTTCACCTCCAGAGAGCCGCTCCTGGAGGCCATCAGGAACTTTAGGTATAAGGGCGGCAACACCTTCACAGGTAAGTGTAGATGTCACACGCTTTGTTTGGATTATATGAAACACATTTTAAAGAGCACTTGTGAACACCTGACCTCTTATTTTTAACATCATGATGTGTGCACCTCAGGTCAAGCACTCATTCATGCTCTTCAGAACAATCTAAAGGAGGAGGCTGGAGCACGACCCAACACACCACAGTTCCTCCTGCTGCTGACCGATGGCAAATCTCAAGATGATGCCATCGCTGCAGCCAGCAGGTTGAAGAATGCTGGCGTGGAGATCATTGCTATAGGTGAGATCCTCATTACTACATCTGTTTCATGGATGTGAACAGTGTTAGTTTTGGCAATGCAACTTAATTCTAGTAAATGTTCGATACAGATCTTAAAATGTGAGTGAAGGTTAAGGGTTACTTGAGTGAGTTTCTCTTGACCTAACAAACCTTTTGAACTAATGGTATACTCACAAATGTCTGAAAGTGGTTTTGTAGACAAAAATAAAGGGATTTATTTATTTTTAAATAAATAGATTTTTATTGATTGACCTTTATTGAATAATGAAGAAAAAAGCCAGTAAGACCCCAGTATAGATGGGAACTACTGTACTTTAGTACTTTTAAAGCACTGGTGGAGAGTATTTATACAAACTGTAGTCAATGAGAGACTACATTGAAGATTACGTTTTGATTGAGGTTTTTGAAGATTTAGGGAACTTCCCATTATTACATTTGTGGTATTTTATATTTTAATGAGTTTACTATTAACATAAAATGTTGAAAAATAAGTTACAATAATTAATGTGACCTTAAACCTTTAAACAGTAATATATATATATATATATATATACATACATACAGTCGCTGATAGCTGCCCACTGCTCCGGGTGTACGTGTGTTCACCACTTGCTGTGCATGTGTTCACTACTCTGTGGATGGGTTAAATGCAGAGGTCACATTTCGGGTATGGGTCACCATACCTGACAAATAGGTCACTTTCACAAATAGGTCACTTTCACATATCTGTACATACATACATACAAAATATTTATAAATGAAATATTATACAATAATATTTACATTGTATCTATATGTATGTAATATTTTCTCTGTTGCCCACATCCAGGTGTAAAGAATGCAGATGAGGCAGAATTGAGGCAGGTGGCGTCTGAGCCTCTAGAGCTGAATGTCTATAATGTGAATGATTTTCCTCTGCTTAGCAAACTGGTGGGAAGACTAGCTCGCATCCTCTGTGGCAAGATTGAAGATCGCATTAAAGCCAAGAGTGAGTCAATCACACATGTGAAAACTGGTGTAATGAACAGACCTCCAACGAATATTGTCATCCTAAATTGTAGAAATATCATATGTACTCAAAATATGATGGAAGTGTGTGTCTTTTGTTGAGAAGGAATGGAGCGTCCCACTCAGGACCCAGTTCTGTCCTACCCCAGCCCAACTGATCTGCAGTACGTGGCACTTGGTTCGAGGGAGGTGCGTTTGCGTTGGACCTCTCCCAGCAAAAGTCTCCAGCAGTACAGAGTGGTTTATCACACGTCTGAAGGACAAAGTCTGAAAGAGGTGAGCCAAGTCGCTAGCACTCCTTTTGAGGCTAAATAAAAAAATCATATATAAAAACTATTAATTGAGCCAGGCTGTTTTACTGTAAAAGTGTATTTGTCATCCGCATACGTCATCGAGGTTGTCTCATTTCAGTAAAAAACATTATAAAATTAAAATGTATTTATCTTAAAACGTAATCATCGTAGTTTCATTCTTACCTTGAAATGTAACGGTTGCTTTTTTAAAATAAAACCTGAAAAACAAACCTCGATGACGTGTGCGCCCGACAAATGCGAATAGCAAAATAATCTATTATCCATCTGTTTTGTTGCATTTTTACAAACAATTTTTTGGGTGGATATGGAAAACTTTATTAGACAGAAAACAGATATCATACGTAACTTTAATGTTTTTGATATATTATTCCAATGAATATAAAAAGAGCGTCAATTGTTTTGTACAACTTTTTATCATTTGGTAAAAAATGTACATACATAAGAATAAATAGACAGGATCCAAGCCAAATTTCACTCATTTTCTTCAGAAGACTAAGGACTAATGCACCCGTTTGGAAAACATTGTAACAGCCTTCGAATTGAGACGCAGCTTTGACTATCCGCATGTTATATTTATAGAAAATAAGAAACTCATACAGGTTTGAAACAACCTAAAAATAAGTTAATACATAGATGTTATTTTTGAGTGAACTATCCTTGAACTCTTCAACCATGAAGTCACTCATGCAGGACGCTGAAGGAGTTTAACTTGTTTTTTGGCGCCTCCTACAGGACATTTTTTAAACTGACGTTAACGTGGCATGTCATGGATTTTGCTGTTTGAAACTTATCAAGACTGATTTATTATCAGTCAATACTGTGTTATTATGTATTAACTCATATGCAATGCATTTGATTATGTTTTTGATGGTCAGGTTGTGGTGAATGGAACAGATTCAACAACACTACTGACAGGACTGGCCTCGCAGACACAGTACCATCTGTCCATCTTTCCTGTCTATGAGAACAATGTGGGTTCTGCTCTCAGAGGAACTTTTACTACACGTGAGTCTCTGGTTAGGTTAAACAAATTCTAAATGCATTTTCAATAGTGGAGTTTTATTAGACTATTGGACCCCACTACAGGGGGCAGGTAAAGGGGTTATATAACTGTTCCCGTATATCATATAAATCCTCTCCTCCAGTGCCGTTGGCCACGCCTGAGGCTCTGGAGGTCACGGCATCCTCACCCAGCAGTCTGCGTGTGCGCTGGCAGCCGGCCGTAGGAGCCACACAGTACATGGCACTGTATTCAGCGCTTACTGATGGAGAACCTGATGATGCCAAAGAGGTAAGTCAATATGATGTGTTGATAGCTAGATTCACAGATTCGAATCATGTTATATCTTTCCTGTTTTATTTGTGGCAGGTGAAGTTTGGACCTGCTCAGACGGATGTGGAGTTGGTGGATCTGATGCCGTCCACAGATTATTCAGTCACTCTTTATGCTTTATATGACGAGGACCCCAGTGATCCCGTCACTGCCCTCGGCACCACCTGTAAATTCAAACTCATTATCATGCATATAAAAGAAATAAAAAAGAAATATAAAAAATCAAGTCTGAACTGTTTCATTGTAATACAGTGCAGTGCTGCTATATTCTCAGCTCACTCCCTCTATTCTCTCAAAAAAATTTCTCTAGTTCCATTGCCGTCTCCTGTCAGTTTGCAGTTTCCCATGGTCAGTCACAGCGCTCTGAAGGTCACATGGGTCCCTGGAGCTGTGGATGTTCCCGCCCACCGTATCATCTACAGCACCAATCACGGCAGTGATGTGAAGCAGGTGATCAAGTCTCTCTGTTCCACATTGTTCTGCCTTAAAACGTTTGTTTCTTATCTCTCTGTTCTTGTCGTGTCTCTGTCTTTCTCAGGTGGAAGTCAGAGGTGTGAACACGGTGTTGTTGCAGAATCTCTCTTCATTATCCAGGTATCTGGTGTCAGTGCAGTCGCTCTATGAGAAAGGCTTGTCAACACCTGTCACAGCCAATGTCACGACATGTAAGTTACATGCATATCCATGACACCCTTGAGATTCCATTTGACCATTTATGTAAAGCTTGACACACCTATTCGTCTCGCAGTGAAGGTACCGGCTCCCTCAGATCTGAGAGTCACTAACTTCTCTGGCAGTGACATCACCGTGCGATGGGACGCCGCAGCGGACGACGTGGTCTCGTACCTCATCAAATGGATCTCCCTCAGTGGAGGAGACCTCAGGCAGGTCAGCTCCTGGTCCCAGCACTACCTGTGTTCATTTCTCAAAGAGTGTGTGGTTCGTATGAAACATTTTTATATTCCAGCTTACAGTAGATGGGAAGAGTGAAGGAGCCATTTTGGAAGGAGTTGAGGAGGATAATGAATATCAGGTCTCGCTGTCTGCACTATATGCTGATGGGGCTCAGAGCGAGGCAGTGGCAATACGATACAGCACTTGTGAGTATACACACACGTTTACACACGTTCAAGGTAAACCTGCAAACTTTAAAGCATTGAAACACAAAGATTTGATATGTTTGGTGTGTTAGTATCAGGAGGTGGTCCCAGCAGTTTATCCATCTCAGAGGAGACTCCAGTCAGTATGCTGGTCACCTGGGTTCCCCCTAACGCCCATGTGCTGCAGTACCGTGTTTCGTACACACCCCTCACTGGAGATGCAAGAGAGAACACAGTGAGTACTTTAATAGAGTGGTTTCATCGGACGCGCGCGCCTGACCCCCAGTTAACTTCCGGTTTGTGTTTGGCTTGTGTCTGATAATATAACTATTTATATTTAATTTAATTTATGTTCATTTTTATTATTATTTTACTGTATAATAATTGTATTAAATAAACGATTTGTTGAATTTTATTGTATGTTCATTTTATTAAATAAACAATTTGTTGAATGTACATTAATGTAACATTTATTTATGTTGTCACTTTGAAACCGTCTATATATGACACTTTTCGAGAAATGTCTGAGTGGTTTTGTGTCCATGCAATGGAAGTCAATGGAGGGCAGCATTTTTCAAAATGTCTTATTTTGTGTTCTGCAACAGAAAGAAAATCATACTGGTTTTTGAATAAATTATTTTTGGTTGAACTATCACTTTAAGCCACAACAAAGCTCAACTGGTAGAATTGTACTGTAAAGAGTGTCATGTAGTCTTGTTGTTTATCTGTTTATAGGTGTCTTTGCCAGGCAGTGAGAAGCGCGTCCTGCTTCAGAATCTGCAGCCTGACACTCGGTACAGTGTTCTGGTCACTGCCGAGTACCGTAACAGAGAGGGAGGGAGTGCCACAGCTCAGGGGAAGACCAGTACGTCACACACCTATTCAATAACTTAATGGCCAGTATAGACTGTACTGCCTTCTGCTTGACAGTGTTTTGTAATCGTATTTGAACTACATTTGAATGTATTTTCATCTCTGCACATGCAGCTAGTCTGAGGGTGAGCAGCGTTAGTGTTGTGCGATCTGATCACTTCAGCATCTGTGTGTCTTGGAGGCCTGTAGCTGCCGTCAGCGGTTATCGTATAGTCATCCAGGCTCTCAGAGGTACCACGGTTGCCCAAACACACCACAAATTGTTGTAAATCATTAACATGTACAGTTGAAACTGGGACTCAAAAGCACCAACAATGTCACAAATACCTAAAAATAGTCCTGGATTTATTTCTTACTTATTTTACGTCCTAACTTTTATTTCTCGATTGAATTCCTATATTTCCCTATGTGGTCTTTTGGACCGCCAAAGCTTCATCTTCACTTTCTCTGTATGTATAACTTCAGATAAACAGACTAAAGAGGACATAGTGGACGCCTCCAGCAGCAGTCACTGTTTCTCTGAGCTACAGCCTGAGACAGTATACCGTATCAGTGTTCATTCTCGTCTGGGAACAGTAGAGGGCGCCGCTGTCACCATTCTTCACCCCACAGGTCAGAATCCTGCTAAGGGCATACCTCATTCAAAAGTACAATTGTTGTTATTTCTTTGCTTAATTGTAATTGCATGTAATTGTTTTATATAGCAACGGCTCCAGTGAGGATTCAGGTTCCCCCTAGACTGCATCCCATACAGAAGGAGGGTAAGATATAAAAAGGTTAAAGTGATAGTTCACCCAAAAATGAAAAATCTGTCATCATTTACTCACCCTCTTGTCATTTCAAACCTGTATGACTTTCTTTCTTCCGCAGAACACAAATGAAGATATTCTGTGTTAACCGGCACCTATTCACTTGCATTGGTTTTGTGTCCATACAATAGAAGTGAATGGGTGCCGACGCTGTTTGGTTGCAAGTTCTTCAAAAAATCTTATTTTGTGTTCTGCAGAAAAAAGAAAGCCATACAGGTTTGAAATGACAAGAGGGTGAATAAATGATAACATAATTTTCATTTTTGGGTGAATTACCACTTTAAGGCCTACTCACACCACACACAAATGTTTACTATGGATATAAAGAGTTAGCAAGATTTTCTCTCTCTCTCTCTCAGTGTGTCCTGAGATGGCGGTCAGAAATCGTGTAGTTAAAGGTAAGATTTGCAGTGAGTCTGTAGTTTGAATTTCTTGCACACATGTGGCAACATCAAAGACTGTAGCATGTTGGCTTTTTTAAAACACAAAACTCCATCAAACTACTGTGTGTATTGTATTCCAGGTTTCAACATGATGGAGGCATTTGGTCTGAGTCTGAGAGCTCACTCCACTATTGAGGGTGTGGCGGCTGAACCATTCACCTTCAGCACCTTGCCCAGTTACACTCTCTACAGAGACGTACAACTGACTCAGAGCACAGGGTGAGAAACAAGCACATGTATGCTTAACTCTTTCCCCATTGACCAGTTATCCCATCATTTAAAATCCAACGCTTCCAACAAAGACAAGTTATAATTGCAATCGGTGTTTGTACTGTTGTACAACAGGTGGCGATGTTACACAACTTTGGAAAGAACGTATATATTTTATCTGTTTTTGGGGTAAATATTTGATCTGTTTTTAATAATAATCTTTAATCTAATCTGGGCGGAGTCTTTGACAAAAAAAAGCAAATGATCTCAGCTGTTTAATCAAAATGATACATTTAATAGTTGATAAAAAAAGAACAAATGAAGAATACGGTTTCTTTTGTTTAAAAGCATAGACTCTGTTCTTTCATTTGATATTTTATTTGTGAATATATTCATTACAGAAAATGTACTGTGAGCCATCACATTTTAGTGAAATTGTTCAAAAATGCTGGTGCTGACTGGCAACTTTTTAAATAATAGGCTGGTGGGAAAAGAGTTAAACATGAGCACATTCATATAAACGGCTTACGGCTTCTCTCTGTGTACATCTGTGTCTCAGCTTCATCCACCCGGCTGGCTTTGCTCCAGAACACACCATCAGCATAGCCTTCAGGCTCCTGCAGGATTCACCGAAGGAACCCTTTGCCCTCTGGCAGCTCACAGACAATGACTTCCAGCCTAAAATGGGGGTGGTGCTAGACCGTAAGTGGATGTCAAATTGTCAAATTAGACTTGTGTAAATGCTAGAGAATTGTTTAAATCTGGTCTATTTGGAGAAGTCCAACATTTTACAAATTGGAGTGTTGTGGTTACATTAGTGTATTACTCCAAATAATTAATTACTAATAAATAAATAAAACATATATTATATATATATATGTATGTGTGTGTGTGTGTATATGTATATATACTAATATATATATATATATATATATATATATAAAATAAAAAATCTAATTCATTATTTATTTTTAGCTATTGAATGTTGATAACTAAACAGTGCTAGCCCCCGTTGACCTAGGACTTTATGTCCAGACATTGTTCGGTTACCAACATTCTCCAAAAAATCTTTTGTGTTCTGCAGAAGAAAGTCACATGTTTGAAATGACATGAGGGTGAATTAGTGATAAAATTCTAAATTTCTGGGGGAACTATTCCCAAAAAAATGTCATGCATCCTTAGTTGATTCTGTTAGTGTATCCATAGTCATTTTCATGAGATTCATTTTTCTCTGTTCTGTTTGTCAGCTGAAAAGAAGGTGCTGCTGTATTTCAGTCTGGACTACAGAGGAGAGATACAAGAACTGACCTTTGACCAATCACAAGTCCATTCTCTCTTTTATGGCAGCTTTCATAAGGTTTGTGTGCAAGTGTGTGTGAGATCTGTATCATTTCATGTTGATGTCAGGCAAACCACAGATATGCTGTGTGTATTTTTAGTTCAGACAACTTTTTCTTTCAAAACTATATGAAACTATATGAAAAGTTTAAAATCCTAACACCATGTCCTAACCAGATGCAAAGTGACCTAATGACACACGATAAAAGGTATCTTTTTCATGTCCACTGATAGTCTCTAATCTTTTTCTTCAATGCTATTGGCAGATCCATTTGTCCATCAATCAGGTGAGCGTATCGTTGTATGTAGATTGTCAGCGGGTAGGTGAGAGACCTGCTCGTCCCTTAGGAACATTGCCTACTGATGGCTTTGAGATGCTGGGCAAGCTAGTTAGGACACGAGGACCTCAAAGCGGATCTGCAGCTGTGAGTCATAAATATCATAAAAACATTATATAAAGATGCATACTGTACTGGGGCCATGCATACAGTATGACCAATTTTAAATCTCAACGCTTGTGATACTGTTTTTACCCTAGTTCCAGCTGCAGTCTTTTGAGATAGTGTGCAACACCACGTGGCCGTCAGAAGACGGATGCTGTGATCTGCCCTCACAGGTACATGAGATTCACTTGTTCATTTAGTTTTAAGGGTGCACATACATATAGCTGCTGTTTTTTGAGTCTCACTCTATCCTCTAGAGGGACGAGGAGAGCTGTCCAGAACCTGCTTATGCGTGCACCTGTAGCACCAATGTGCCCGGAGCACCTGGAGATGCAGGCCCTCCTGTGAGTCAACGACACAGTGCATTTGTGACAAAACAGCTTATGAAAAGCTGCTGGAATTGTCAATGATATAAACTGAGGTCAATGCTTGTCTTTAGGGAAAACCTGGTCCTCGTGGGGAGAAGGGAGAGAAAGGAGAGCTGGGACAGAAGGTGCATTGAGGCTTCCACTGTCGTGTAACCTTATCATTATTATTTGATGAAAAATGCTATTAAATCTAAAATAACCGCATCAGGAGTTAATTTAATATACAGTTTAAAGTCTCATCCTTGTATTTCTTCCTTTTCTATGCCTATTTCTAGGGTGAGATGGGCCCACCAGGCAAACCGGGTCTTGAGGGAAACTTTGGTGCTATTGGAGCCGCTGGTCCACGGGGAATGACTGTAATGGGAAAAGTGGTATGTTCACACTTGCTATGTATACCCAGTCTAAAGTATATAATCTATAGATCATGCACAGTAGATTGAAATCCTCTCTTTTCATCTGTGCACAAGGGTCCTCCAGGAGCAAGAGGTGAAAAAGGAGACTTTGGAAGGCCTGGAAGTCAAGTGAGATTTAACATCCACCTTCTCTGCTTTTCATTACCCAGCGCAAATTTCTAGCATTTTTTTTCTTCATATTATTACTCACTGTTTCTTAATTTTGCATCTGCAGGGGTTACCAGGGCCTCCTGGCCCAAAGGGTAAAGAGGGCAACCCTGGTCCTAAGGTAACAATTGACATGCATTTTATGTATTGCATTCACGCTTTTATTTGGTGTGTTCTCTAGGATTCAACCCCATGGCTTTGGTGTTGCTAGCACCATGTTCTGATTTTCAGAATGTTCAGACTGTCATTTATTTTTATTTTATTTTTTCACAGGGTGTCAGAGGACCAGAGGGTAACATAGGACCCCCAGGAATTACTGGACCAAGGGTAAGACAGCCCTACTTACACACATTTAAGGAATATCTGTTTTTTAAACTTTGTTTTTATATTTCGGTATCTGCCGTTCGTAGGGTTTTCAGGGTATGCCGGGCCATCCAGGGCCAATGGGAGAGAGAGGCCCATTAGGTCTGGTAGGGCCCACAGTGAGTACAGCCCCCTCACACTACAATTTTTTTATTTGACAATGTGATGTGTATTTGATCTTCCGGAGAGTTTAATGCACAGTGTTATTATTTTCGCAGGGTCTGTCTGGAAGCAAAGGAGAGAGAGGAGAGAAGGTACGTTAATGTTTTTTCATTCATTGACATGTTATTTGTAAATTAACATTGGTTATTTTTGTGGTTTTGATCATTGTTTCTTTCATTAGGGAGAGCCACAGTCTCTTGCCATGATCTACCAGCTTGTTACCCAAGCTTGTGAAAAGCTTGTGCACAGTATGTAGGAAACTGCATCCATTTATTATTCGTTTCATTCAGTCAGACGCAGTTTATAATAGCTCATCATGTTCTAGATGAGGTGCTGAAGTTGGATGTCTTCCTGAATGAGATCAATCGGAAGCCAGTGCCCATCCAGGAACCGGTGGCGCCACCAGGAGAGCCTGGCATACCAGGGGGAAGGGGTCCACCTGGACCACGAGGCCCTCAGGGAAGACAAGGAAACAGAGGGGAGTCTGGGAAACCTGGGTATCCTGGTGAGCAGGGTAAGTCTCTGTGCTTTTAGATCTGTTAGGCAAACTCCACATGTGATGTGTGGTCACTTTTCTACAATTCTGCATTGTTCTAACTTCTAGGACGGAGGGGTATTCCTGGTGAGAAGGGCTATCAGGGAGACAATGTCTTGGGACCGCAAGGAACTAAAGGATTCGCAGGTATTGTAATCAGATCACACAATTACAATCTCATTTAAAGTCTTTTAATAGTAAAGTGTGTTTGTCAGCAGCACTGTTTGTTTGGCATTTACCAGGACCTCCAGGTGAAACCAAAACAGGTGAACCAGGCCCCAAAGGAGAGGATGGTAAAGCTGGACCTCAGGGTATTCCAGGTGCCCCGGGACAGCAAGGAGAAATTGGCCCCCCTGGTGTGTGTGACAGCAGTGGATGTTATCAAGGAGGACCTGTTGCAGGTAAATGTAAAAGCTGTACACCATGCAGATCTGTAGCTCATGCATGTATCATTTCTTCTGTTGTTTTTATTTCATTATACAGAGGACCCATACCTTGGATACCAACCTTGAGTTGAGAAACCAGTGAAGACTTGGTGGTATTTCCACGTTTTTAGTATCATCTCTGCCCCCAGACTTTGGAAAGGAATTGTGGGAAGTAACATATGAACCGATTGTGCCAGGGGATGACTTTTAATGAGCCTGCATAATAGTCTCTCCAAACTGATCATACATTCATACTGAGATCACCAAAGCACTGATCATTCTTGACTCCTGTTTATGTTACTCAGTATTCGGTTTGATCCGCTGCTACAAGACAACAGCAGATTCTTGTGTAGAACTTCTTTTGTGCTGCACCGATGTTCTGCTTGAAGCTGATGAGGTCACAACACACCCAGACTCTGTTTTATAGAGGGAAACGTGACGTGTTGGTTAACTAGTGTTGAGTAACTAGCGTGTTACCTAATAATAACTACAATCCGCACTAAGAATGTTCCTAAAATTGTATTTTATTGTATTTAATGCACTGTATGTGTTTTAAATGTATTTTGTTGAAGGCATATTGGTTTAAATACTTTCAATTCCAGTTTTTATTTCTTATTTTCTGATTTTTATATAAATTACTTTTGTAATATGAAATAAGCATTATTTTGCCAGAACAATTTGTCTAAATGAAATACACTGTGATATTGTATTATTTGACTTTTCTTCACATGCTGTTCATACTGTTTTATATGATCATACAGAGAGAATTGTTCTTTTGATTTTCTTTTTTTGTTTAGTGTTTATGTACAGATTGTATGTAATGGAACTGTTCAAGAAAACATGTGGTCGTTTCTGTTGATAGTGTGCCAGTAAAAGCAATAACTATTCTGATTTACTGAAATATATAATAAAATGATTAATAAAATGTAGATGTATAATATGTAACTAGATACGTGCAAAATGACATAGTATGCACATACTATGCACATTTAATAATCCCAAATTACTTATAAAATCCAGTATTTTTAAATTAACATGATAAAAATTATAAAAAATAACAAGTCAAAGCCTCACTATTATAAAGTGTATTTAATAATCTCTCTTAAAAATAGGCAAAGTCTGTCAGAATAGTTGACATATAATTATTAGTAGTAGTAGTAACTATACTAAATCCGCGGAACCAAAGGATCCAGTTGGTGGTTTTCACGGACAACATCCTATGCCACACCGGTGTTTATATGACGTTAGACACGCCAACATGGCGAGCCGGAGAGGCAATGCGAAGACTCAGCTGCAGTCTGATAAATATTCTGTTCTGCTGCCAACCTACAACGAACGCGAAAACCTACCATTGATTGTATGGTTGTTGGTGAAATACTTCGGCGAGAGGTAATTGTGTTGTTTGGTGTAGTCTATAGGAGAGAGAATGAGTTAAATTACAGCTGTTGCTTTGATGAGCTGTCAGTGTCAACATCATAACAACAACCTGATTACGCCAAACTTCGCTACGCTAATTTAAGATATTTGTTTGGTGTTTAAAACATTCATGTCTTTCATTCACATCGATATAAAATGTCTTATCACCTGTATGTTATAATGCAGTGGCTACAACTATGAGATTATAGTGATTGATGATGGCAGTCCAGACGGAACCTTGCAGATCGCTGAACAGTTGCAGAAGATTTACGGATCTGACAAGATTGTGAGTCGATTGTGACGCTTTGTTTCCATCTAATTGCGTGTGTAGTTAAATCATTAAAACTTTGTTCTCTCTAGATCCTGAGACCGCGTGCACAAAAACTGGGATTAGGTAAATTTGTGTATGTTTGTTTATTTAATCCTTAATGAGGGGAAAGGTGCCACGTTAACTCAAGCTACTATATTTTCAGGAACGGCTTACATCCACGGCATTAAACATGCTACTGGAAACTTTGTCATCATTATGGATGCAGACCTCTCACATCATGTAAGTTTCTTTGGGGGGTGGGGAGGGGTTTAGTAAGCAAAACATTGTGGGTAATTTGTGTAATGTTTGTTCTTTGTTCTTGCAGCCAAAATTTATCCCACAATTCATCGAGTAAGTAACTTTCTTTCTATTGCCTCATGCCTTAGCTGTAAGAATTTTATATGCATCTGTTGAATGTTCAGAAAACAGAAAGAAGGTGGATATGACCTGGTGTCTGGCACAAGGTACAGAGGAGATGGTGGCGTCTATGGTTGGGACCTGCGAAGGAAACTAATCAGGTATGTGATTACATTTAAGGTGACAATTTGTGCCTGCATTTATAACATCTGGATAGCTGGGAAGTGGGAAAATGTCATTTAAAGGAGTAATTTGGAGATTTTAGCTGCATCTAGTGGTGAGGTTGCAAATTGCAACCAACGGCTCACTCCACCCCTCCCTTTCGAAGCACTACGGTGGCTCTCACAGGACAAATATGTTGTTGCTTCTTTGCCGAAGGAGATAACATATTTTCGAAACGCGCTCCGTAGAGCAGTTTGTCTGTTTAGTGCTACTGTAGAAACAACATGGTGAATTTCATGTAAGGGGACCCACGGTGTATGTAGATAGAAATAGCTCATTCTAAGGTTATAAAATCATAACGCTTTTTATGTATTAAACACCTCTGAATACATATTTATGTATATTGTATTGTATAGATCCTCCAAAAAATGACACACAGCACCTTTAAAGGGGTGTGGTTAAAATGTTATCAACACAAAGTCATGATCTTGGCTTTGAAAACATTATGCTTACTATTTGAGCCCCAAGTGCAATAATACAGCTATTGTGATTTTGACAGGCGCATGGATAAATAACATTTATAATCACAGTAATGATTTTATGCATGGCCGTAGTCGGGGATGAAGGGGGCCACTAGGTGCATTTTTCAGTACTGGGTGTATGGGTGATGTCTATCAGCTATGACTTTGTGACATTTAATTAGTTTTGTTTGAATAAATTAAATCGTTGCATTTTCTTTTATTTTTAGTCGAGGAGCAAACTTCGTCACACAAGTGCTGCTCAGACCAGGAGCATCTGATCTTACAGGAAGTTTTAGGTATGCTAACGGAATCAATGTTTTTTAATAATAAGAAGAACACAATATTCATGTATTTAATAATTGTATAATATTAATATTGTGCGTTTCAGGCTGTATAAGAAAGAGGTGCTTGAAAAACTGGTAGAGCGGTGTGTGTCAAAAGGCTATGTTTTTCAAATGGAGATGATTGTCCGTGCTAGACAATTGGACTGTACAATTGGAGAGGTCAGATTGCTTGTTTTAATAAATAATAGTCATATATAGGTCATGTTTTTTAGAATTTGTATATAAATATTTAACTACACTATAATAAGGCTATTATTGCATAGTTACTTATACATATACATTTATTGTTATTATGTACATGACTGTACACTATTTTAAAGTAGCAATTGTTTTTGATACGTATGACTGAAAGTGGTTTTATCTGTTACGTAGGTTCCCATTTCATTTGTGGACCGTGTTTATGGGGAGTCCAAGTTGGGTGGAAATGAAATTGTCTCCTTTTTAAAAGGATTGCTCACTCTGTTTGCCACTACATGACTTTTGACCTCATTTGTTTTTGTTTAGATCAGTGCTTATCATCGTTGCAATGCAACTGACATACATGTTCAACAAGAAGTAGTTGTTTAAATCAATGATGCTCCATATTTTTTAAATCGCAGTTCTGTTTTATGGCTCTGTGCCATAAAACCCACAGATGTGACTGCATACATGGCTGGATGTTCAGAACGGGATGCATTGACTGAATTTGCATTTGTCTTTGTTAATTACATGGTTATATACTGTATTTTGAAACATACATCAAAAACGTCAGCAAGAATTTCTAAATTTTAACCAAAAGGACCAAATTGAGACTGCTGAAAAGTTATTTCTGTCACATTTTCCAAGTTATCTATGATTGTTTCCCCAAAGGAACATTTTTGTATCTAAGAGATGCATGCCCTGAAATAAAAATGTCTTGCAAAATCCTTTGGTTAATGCAGTATATTTAAATATGTAATGATGTGAAAGATTTTGGACTTGTGCCAGAGTCACTGCAAAATCACATGCAACATCCTTCCAGTAATTTCCAAGTGAGTGACCCTACCATGATATTTACAAAAGAAACTCATTCCTCTCTTCTCCATGGGTTTACAATGTGCAGACTCGCATGGCACTCAATGAATGTATCATAATGTAAGAACTACTTGGATTGAATTTGGTGCTGCCAGCATCAAGGTGAGAGGACCGGGAGGGTGGTGGAATAACTCCAGAGCTCAAGGTCCAGGGTGTGGGGGATTATTTTCAGTGCTGCAGGCCCAGTGGGTGGGGAAATCACCGCCGCGCACAGTCTGCAACCCCAGCACTTCACATTCACAAGTAGTCCCGGTGAGTTGCGTGTACGAGCGCTACAGCGCCACCACCTGAGCACTGAGTCCGATGCTCGGTGGGTACTGAGGCACTGTATACATCCGACTCTCTGCGGGGGTAGATACCAGATGCAGAATTGACGCATACGCCTCTATCCAATCAACTTTCAGTCAGTGGCGCCCCCTATGGGTTCTTTCACGTAACTGCACTCAGGGGCTGTATACGCCAGTATTGTAAGCATTGAATAAAACATCATATGCGCAAATAGACACTCTTGTGGGAGTCCTTGGAAAATTCAGGTAAGTAATTGGATTACTGTATGGGTTTGATTGACGGTCGCCCGGTACCTCTCACTACAAATTCCCTGACCCAACGCTCACAATGGGTTTTTTTATGCAAATCAAACACATATGTCACTTCCGCCCTTTTTCACACGCCATTTTGGATCGTATGGGTACCGGACCAGGTCGTATTGTTGTAAGTGGATGGCGGATTACGTTAATTGCTCTCAATTACATCGTCATTGAGCGTCTGGGTGGACTGCATCGTCGGAAACGCAGCGGGCGCTCGGCGGTTCACACTCCCCCTTCCTCCAGGAGACCATCAGACAACCACAGCCACAACAGGAGCTGCTAGATGCAGCAGCTCATCCCGGCAGACAGACAGCTCCGAGTCGGCCCGTGACAGTAGTCGGGCTCCCTCTTTCGGCGTGGTGTGTCCGCTCGTGAGGCGGCGAACGAGGCGCTCGGGTCGAGAAGAGGGAAAGATTGCGGGCGTCTGCTTTGTGCTAGTCAGGTAAAGTCTCTTTCAGCCACGCGTATGGGGTGCAGTTAAACAGCGGAGAGCCGTACGAGAGAAACCGACTCAGAGTTAACCACGAAAGCCTGGCTGAACGCTCCGCAGTAGGGAGACAAACAAATTAAATGTAGCTAGTCGCGTGTCATGCAGTTGCTGCGAGTTAAAGGGACGAAGGCTGGTCGGTGCACGAGGTCGCGGATTTAAAGTTTTTGGTGATGCAAGTTATCTGGACCGTTAACTGTAAACGGGGAACTTTGCTAGCCTGTCGGTGGTCTTTATCGTGGACAGACCTAAATTAGACATGAGTTTACCGTGTTACATCTCTCATTGCTTTGACAGGTAGGCACAAAGCGAATAGCTCGCGGTTAACGGTTCGGGCGCTTGCTGAAATGTTGAATGATGCGGTAACCAAGCAGTCCTGTCAGCTCAGCATATGTTGTGTTTTAATAGTGAATGTAAGTCGGCACTTTACAGGGTCTTGTCACTTCTGACATGTCAACAAACTAAACAAACCAACGTGCGACTCTTATTGCTCTGATATTAGTCGACTGATCTGCGTTGCTCTGCTCGTCGGTGTGTTGTCATTCTCACTTTGTTGTTGCTCTGTGTGGTCTATAATGCATTGCGCGTATGCAAGTGTAAACGGTCCATGTGATAAAGTGTATTTACTTTAGATTGTAGATTTGCTCTTAGCTTTGCACTTAGGTTCAGTAGTGGATGACATTCAGCGTGAATCATAGTTACGGCTTCATTCAAAGTCGGATGAAAGCCAGCAAAACGGTAATGCTTGTGTCAGATGTTTAGACGCCTCACGATAAGCATGTGTTTTTTTTCTCCACAAGTATGAACCAGTGCAATGTTACTTTGCAAGCTGTGTTTGTTATGCCATAGATTTCATTGAGATGCTGATGACGTTTTGTTTCTCTACATTGACACTGGTTTATGCATTACCATTTGGATTCAAGGGGTCAACGAGAACGTCAGTAAAGACCTTCAGTTGTTTTTAATATTGAAACGTAAGAGCTGATACCTTTATGATATTTGTAATATATGCTGTTTTGAGTTTTAATTGTGTGTTTGTATATATTCGATTATTCACATCAAAACATAACCACCACCTAAAGCAAAGTGCAGATCTAGTTTACCACAGTCTGGCCTCTGCTGCTGCCTCAACAGGAGGCGCCATTTCAGGATTATAATGCAGAAGAGTGCACAAAAAAAGAGAGCGGAAAAAGGGCAGGCAGAACAGGGAGAGGCTTATATAACATGGAGGAAGGACTGTTCTCTAGCGCCATCTACAAAGTCAGGGAGATAAGGAACACAACCCAAAGTGAGAGAGCCCCCATTCAGTTCTGAAGTAAAACTGCTGCTGCTTCTTCATGCAGTGAAGATGGTGATGCTTGTCATGTGTATGGCCAACAGCTAATTCAGGTTTTTCTGATCGTGACCTTTGACCCTTGCTGATCTTTGACCCCATTTCTGTAGTCACGACTTCATTGGATGGGTTTGTTTTGTGTGCGGTCATAAAAATTGAAGTGATACTGTGTTGTGTCAATAGTAAGCTAGCATTCGTGTTCTGTATTTAGTATACAGCTCATTGACACAAGCTGTAATAAGGTCTAATTGGAAGGTAATGACATGTTTATTTTGTTATTATTTCATCTTAGTGACCATTTTGAACTTCTGATGAACTATGGACTATGATCTGTGTGATCTTTATGCAATAGCGGACTGACCATTTATTAGCGTTGACTGGATTACTGAAATGACCAGATCACAGATCACTGAAATTACCATCACCATGATTGTGTATCAAGATTGTCATACAAAATTGGCATTATTCGATATTATGCTGAACATTAATGGCTTGAACATGATCATTATGGTAATGACGTGATAATTTATGATAATTGCATTTGAAGCATGTTTAAGTGCCCAAATTAATGAATTCATTCATTTGTGTCCAGGTGGGCAGAATGTTTCAACTCCCAGTCAACAACATCAGCAGTCTAAGGAAAGCGAGGAAAAATGTGAAAAAAGTGCTGAGCGACATTGGCTTGGACTTTTGCAAGGAGCATGTCGATGTAAGTCTATCTGATTTTTAAGACACACAAGTTAAATGTCTAGTCTACTTTGGCAAGGATCTCTACATCCATACAATCATGAACCATCGCCTCATAAATGGTTTTATGCTACATCCAGTCTAACAGTATGTGGAATGTGTGAGATCAAGCACATTTTTAAATGTTACGCCGTGTGTACACGATGTTAATCCTGTGTTGTTCCGATCTTGTCAGTTTCAAAGTTGTGTGTAAGCACATTGACTGTTTCTGCTGTCTTTAATAATATCTTGTTTGCACCACGGTGAAGGAATGTCTTTGTGAGCTGTGTGGTTTTATGTTGAAGAAAAAATAACTTTATACTTGTGAATATAGCATTAACTATTGTTGTCATTGGTTCATCAAGTTTTCTGAAGACCATGGCCATTATGAAGTTCTGTAACTGCTTAGTGTTGTTATTTTGGTTCGTTTTATTACTCGTTTTTATGTTATTTAAGGTGTAATCAATTTTATGTTGTAATAAAACTCACATTAGTTTTTATTATTATTGAATTTTGAGCATGTTTTGTTAATTTTAACCAATTATTGTTTTGTTATTGATAATTATTCTTTTCAGTATCTGCAAAATCATATAAGGGCAATTTTCTGATTAATAAATCTGTTTCAAACCTTAGTAGAAAAAGTTAGTGTCAGTGAATCAGTTCAAAGCACAGTTCCTCAATTCACTTGTCATCTCACAGTAATGCTTAAAGTCCCCATGAAATCATTTTTTTTATGAAATATTGCTGTGTTTATAATAGTGTTGTCAAAAATATCGATATTTCGATAAGTATCGATACTGAAGAATCTGAAACGGTTCCAATACCCATGTCCCACGTATCGATATCAGCTGCGCGTTCCCGCTCTCTTTCTCTTTTCCGACAGTGAGTTAACACACACTGCACATGAACGCATAACAACAGAGCCCCGCCTCCTCTCAAATACTTGACTCGTTTGTGGCAGTTAAATCGTGTTTATGTTAGAAAAGATGGCCAGTCTCAGTAACACAGAGACTCAGTCTCAATGTTACTCAGTGTTACTCAGTCTCGTTACGCTTCCCGTGTTTACCATAGCGATCCATGTATGTGCGCTGATCAATCATTTTATCCACTCGTTTCATTCGCCCTGGTTATATGTTGTTTATGTTAGTACAGAGTCTCCGCAACAGTTCTCATGTTTAATGCATGCGTTTCTGTCTTTATGTGCGCTCCTCAATGATTTTATCCACTCGTCTCTTCGCTCCGGTTAATTTGATGTTTGAAATAATGCTGGTGCGAGTAAAGTCTCCGCAACAGTTCTCGCGTGTGATAAACGTTTGCACTCCAGTGTTTACCATAGCGCTCAATGTATGTGCGCTGTTCAATGATTTCATCCACTCGTCTCATTCGCTCCGGTTAAAAGTTGTTAATGTTAGAAAGATGTCCAGTGCAGAGTCTCTGCAACAGTTCTTGCGTTTAAGTTTGCGTTTCTGTCTATATGTGCGCTGATCAATGATTACAGTATGGGCCTATGTGAATAAAAGCCAATTTAGCCAAATAAAAATGTAGGCTATTAACTAACATTAACGAACAATGAATGAGCAATACATTTGTTCAAGTATTTATTAATCTCTTTTAAATGTTAGTTAAAAAATACAACTATTCATGTAAGCTCCCCTGTTGAAAAATCCAGTATATGCTGGGTAAGGTATGTTTTGATCGATGCTGGTTTGATCTTAAACCAGCTAAGAACCATCTTAAATCAGCATATGACCATCTTAAACCAGCACATGAACAGTTTAAACCAGCACAAACCAGCATCAAAACATACCAAACCAGCATAGGCTGGTTTTTTCAACAGGGTCTGGTCCATTAATACTGACAAATACAACTTTGATTTTAAATAGTAAATGTATTTGTAAAATTAACATTAGATTAACAATTAATAAATAATGTAAAAATATATACCTCATTGTCTAGTCTTGTTCAATTTAACTTCAAATAAAAATTAAAAAGGCCTATATTGCTATTGCTTATTAGGGCCTTATTGCTATGGCAGTTTATTCCCCGTGGTATTGAAAATGGTATCGAATATCAATATTTTTTTAGGTATTGAATCGAAGTTAGAAATTCCAGTATCGTGACAACACTAGTTTATAATCATTAATTTCTCAGTGCAGGTAATTATTTTAAGTAAGTCATGTGCCCTCATAGTCTAATTGAAATCCGTAATTTATTTTAAAATAATACAAATTGTTTTCAAGTTAATTGAGTATGTTGTTGCATATGGAAAAATGTTCAAATATCAGTCAGAGGGAAAACATTTGAGTTTTTTTTACTTTTTCCATGCTTTAATTCTTGCATCTTAATTTTGCAACAATGGCTTTAGCTTGAATCTTTGTAAGCAATTATTCAATATATGCAACTATTCTGAGAAAATATTAAGGGTTAATTTTAGATTTTTTCCCCTATCCTATACAGAGCTGCACTAATTTATAAACACACTCGCAATGTTGCAACGTCCAATCTCTCCGTCTTTGTTCCTTTTTTTTTACACACCGTACTACTGTTTACATGCACAAAATATGTATTTTATGAAGCCTTGATCTTATTGTAATGAGACAACATTCTACATTCTTTCTCACTCTGTGCTCCTTTTTTTTCCCCTCTAAAGGACTACAAAGACTATGTTCCCACTGAGTTTTACATTAAGAACACCACATGGGACGATGTTTGCATGTGGGATCCCTCACTGACCAAATCACAAGTAAGTTAAAGTCTTATAAAGCTGAATATTTTCATAGTCTTTTGTCAGATTTCTGATCATCGGCAAATCCCAATTGTAATGATTTATTGGCTTTTTTGTCTTCCCAGGATTACCGCTCAAAGCCTTTCTGTTGTTCAGGATGCACATTCTCCTCTAAGTTTTTCTCTGCCTACAAGAGTCACTTTCGCAATGTGCACAGCGAGGACTTTGAAAATCGCATTCTCCTGAACTGCCCCTATTGCACTTACAATGGAAACAAAAAGACATTGGAGACACACATTAGGTTGTTTCACATGCCTAATGTTGTGCGCCAGACTGCTGGAGGTACAGGGGCTGGCTTGAAGGATGGTGCTCGCGTGGACAAGACACGGGATAATATAGAACAGGCGGTGTACTACTGTAAAAAATGCACATACAGGGACCCACTATATAATGTGGTGCGCAAGCATATCTACCGGGAACATTTCCAACATGTAGCGGCGCCGTACTTGGTAAGGCCAGGTGAGAAGACCACCCCAACCAATGGGACAGCGAGCAATGCCGATTCCAATAGCGGTGCTGGTGGTGCCAACAATACGAACACCACCATCCATTGCAAACGATGCCTGTTTGTTCCACGTACCTATGAAGCACTTGTGCAGCATGTCATTGAAGACCACGAACGTATTGGTTACCAGGTGACTGCCATGATTGGACATACAAATGTAGTGGTACCCCGGGCCAAGCCTATAATTATGGTGTCCCCTAAAGTTCAAGGGGATAAGGGTGTCATTAGTATAATGCCAAAGGGTGCCGTAGTGATGGCTGGGGTTCGACCTTTATCCGCTCAACAGCTCAGTCGAATTGTCATTCCAAAAGGAAGTTTGAACTCAACCGGGCTACTGTCAGGTGTTCATCTGAAACCAGGTGTGTTTGGTCTAAAGCCTGGGACTACCCAATCCTTGACCATCGGAGGACAACCAGTGCAACTCTCAATACCACAGCAGTCTCAAACAAGCAAACCTCAGATCCCTGCTGGCAGTCTGCGCAGCTCTGCATCAGCATCCACCACCATACTGAAGATCCCTCAGCTGACATCGCGCGTTCAGGCAGCGGCTACCACCGTATCATCTGTTTCCCCTAAGAAAGTCAACTCCATCATTGGCACATCGTATACTCAGAAATGGAAGATCTGCACCATCTGCAATGAGCTCTTCCCAGAAAATGTGTACAGCTCGCATTTCGAAAAGGAGCACAAAGCGGAAAAGGTGCCAGCGGTTGCCAACTACATCATGAAAATTCACAATTTCACTAGCAAATGCTTATACTGCAACCGGTACTTACCTAGTGACACGCTTCTTAACCACATGCTGATTCATGGCCTTTCCTGCCCGCACTGCAGAGCCACGTTCAACGATGTCGAAAAAATGGTGACACACATGCGAGGGGTGCACCCCAACGAATCAGTCGAGCCACGCATGGACTCTCCGCTTACTTTCGATCTCACGCTCCAGCAGGGTAATCCGAAGAACGTCCAGCTGATCGTCACCACGTATAACATGCGCGATGCTCCTGAGGAATCGGTGGCATTCCATGCGCAAAATAACACTTTGCCGTCATCTCAAGTGAGTAAACATGTTACGCCACAAGTCCCAAAGATACCTCAAGATGCCTCAACAGATGCTGTGCCACCTAAAGCTACCCCTCAAACGGCTGTACCTTACAAGAAAGATATCGGCAAGACACTTTGTCCGCTTTGCTTCTCGATTCTCAAGGGACCTATCACAGATTCTCTAGCTCACCATTTGCGTGAAAGGCATCAAGTTATACAAACAGTTCATCCTGTGGAGAAGAAATTGACCTACAAGTGTATCCACTGCCTCGGGGTTTATACTAGTAACATGACGGCTTCCACCATCACCTTGCATCTAGTGCATTGCCGCGGTGTCAGCAAAGCTCAGAACGGCCGACCCGCTCCCTCTCCTAGAGTCACGCAGGCCCAGGGGGCTGGCCTCAAACGGGCAGGTTTAGCAAACTTTGACCAAACTGAGCCAAAGAAAAAAAGAGTTGGGACAGATGACCAAACTGAGCAAAGCCCATCGGCCTCAACAGACAAAGAAGAAGACACTGTGGTCTTCGCCTTGGACCCAAAGGGTCATGAGAATGAGTCGTATGAAGCCCGTAAAGTCTTCCTAACCCAGTACTTCAACAGGCAGCCATACCCTACTCGACGAGAGGTGGAGAAGCTTGCGTCTAGCCTCTGGCTTTGGAAGTCTGACATCGCGAGCCACTTCTCAAATCGTCGGAGGAATTGTACGCTTAATTGCGAAACGCTAAATGCTCGCGTCTTACTCGGATTTAAAATGGAAGACGTTGTACATTTCCGTCATCCAATGAACTTTGACTCAAAATGGCATTTTGAGGGCCACAAGCATGAACAGATAAGACGAACTTCTAGAACTCGTATCGGCCGATCTGCCAATTCCATTCGCTTGAAGCAGATGGCGACAGCCAACGGTGACCCACAACAGAAGCAGGGGGCGTTTAAAAGGTTGTCTGCCAAAGCTTCGCTCTACTCGAATGGTCAAAAGGCCATCGTTGAGTATAACTGCAATGATTCAGTTATAAGCACCTTAAAATCGGAAGCACTCGTCAAGTCAGAACCAACAGATGTAGACTCAGATGGTGATAATGAGAATGTTGTACAACAGTTAGAAAATTCTAGGATAATTACACAGTTGGTCAAAAGTAAAGAATCCGAGATAAATAATAAAGTGGATGGGAGTGACTCCGACATCAAGGAGGAAACCCACAACGAAAACGGTTATGGGTCAATAGATGTGTTAAGCGAAAGACAGCATCAAAAAGGCGAATGCCAGTCACGTATCACAAACGAGCTTGAACAATCCGACTCGCCTGACCAAGCGGCTGGTGTGATTACAGGACAGGGTTGTTAAAATGCACATTGTCTTTAACGTACACCAACAATGCTGCCTCATTGAACGTTCGGTTGCAGACGGTTGCTGTAAGGATATGCTCCTTCCTCAAAGCCATTTAAAAGGCAAAAAAGTCATATTTTGCAGTTATGAATGCAAAGATTGTGAAGCTTGGGGGTCTGTCTTCTTTCAGCATAGGGAAGGAAAATACTGATCTTCCTTTAGTTTCTTTAACATAACCATTTTGTTCAGCCACTATTATGTGGCAAACAGAGTGTTTATTGGAGCCACAGGTATTCTTGAATTACATGTTACCATGTAGAACAGGTAGTGTATATTTGTACAGTCTTCTAAAGAGATGTGTAGGTGTACTCACTGAAGTTTTTTTTTTTTTGTGCTCCCGCTTAATCGTCAGATGTTTGTTGGGTTACATAGACAATGGATGTGGCTTTGGTGGCTGTTTTTATTTTATTTAAAGTATAGCATTTTGTTAAAAATATATACAAGTATAAAAATGCTATTTAAGGAGAGCATAATCTCTTGCTTTTATTTTGCCTGTTTCTATTTAAAGTGTCTTTTTTAATAAATATATTTACAATCTTGTAAGTTGTGTTTTGCGTTCCGAGCAGCTTTTCATACATCCATGTCAGCCCTAACCACAGAGAGATTGTTACTTTATTTGATCTCTGCAGCATTGGGTTAAGTAGAGTGAATTGTGTTTGGTTCAGCATCTGATGAAGGTTTTTTTTTTTTGTCAAATGGACCTCTGAGTTGTTGAAGTGTTCAGTCTAACTTTCTGTTTGTTAAAATATGTGACCTCTAGCTTGTTTTGTTTTCCCACATTTATTACATTTTTGTCACTGCAAGCATTTCTGAATAAAGTGCTGTATTGTGCTTTTCAAAATGCTTCTAACCCTGGACTGTATTTGTCTTTTTCCTCTCTCATTTTTCCTGGGTTGATTTTTGATTTTTTAAGTATACTTAAACTATAGTTATCCTGTATTATAGATTATGACCGTGTTCCCTGCAGTGATCTTTTGATTGTTGTTGTTGATTTTTTATATGAAAAGACATGCTTTCCCACACAAAACAGTGGTATAATGCGTAGTTTGTAGAACAACTGTGGACAAAAGTGGAGGTTAATGGCTACATTGGTAACGTCTGAAAGCTTATGAAGCTGACTTGTTGCCGTACTGCCCTGTGCACCTCTTGAAATCATTTTGGGCAGGCTTCATAGGCAGCTTAACAACCCTTGTGAAATTATTTTAAAAATCAAAATAAAGAGCTAATTGGCAATAATTGGTCGTTATTTCTATGTAGAATAACAATCAAAAGTTGTAGAAAGTTGTAGTTCACTCAAAAATGAAAATATGTTAGCATTTATTCACCATTATGTCATTCATTGTGCCCATACAATGTCAAAGGCTCCAATGTTTTTGGGGCACAAACATTCTTCAAAATATCTTCTATGTTCTGCAAAAGCCAAACAGATTAGAATGATATGAGGGTGAGTGAATAATTAAAGAATATTTAGGCGTACTATCTCTTAAAATTTCTATCTCAAACCACTTTCTCGGACACTATTAAAAATTTCATTGAAACATGCGTGTCTTTATGTATTGATCAGTATCTCAGTACCAGACGGCATCCTAGCAGACAACAAAGAAATGGTGTGTTTGGACATGCCTTGGTGCAGCCTCCAAAGACAACATCAAATGCAGTCTTTGTCTCCACCAAGTCTGTAAAGCATCACTGATTTCCTTAGACTGTCCACATTTGCGGGATGGAAAAAGAGAAAAGGCATGTGTTAAATCACATGTCATATTTTGGAATTTTAATTAAGCAGCATGGATTTTATATATAAACATCCAGTGTAGCTTTTTTCAATAGTATTACTTTAAAAAATCATTAGCAGCCCATTTTGCCTCGGTTATTAGACTTATCTGTGGGTGAAAGAAGACATCACCCACAAAGACCTATGAGAGGCTGATGGATGCCTGCGCTCCTCGACCTCCAAGCAGTATCAAAATGGGGGAGGGGAAAATGAGTTTGACTAGAAGGGGGACATATGAGACAGTTTGAGTTGTCTCTCTAGTGCCCCCTGCAGGCGAAGAGGAGCTTTGCCCCTGCAGATGCTGCTCGTGGAGTGTTGTGCAAGTGCAACAAAACCGCAAGGAATACATTTCTTGGTACCTCTAAAAATCTGCCCAGCTCAGTTTTCCACTATTTTTAATGTATTATCTTTATGAATTTGGCAGGTCCTCAGCTCCTGTGGTTGAACAGTGTCCATCCAGTGCATACTGAGAAGTACGTAGCAGTAAACAATCCAGGTAATTGGTGTTTGCAGTTTGACTAGACTAGACAGATGCCTTGACAAGAAACCTTTATCCACACACAATTTCTTGTTAAAGATAGTTTAATACTTAGCCTATAAATGCGCTGTGAATATATTTTAATCTTCAGTTGCATTGCTTTTATTTATAATCTTCAGAGGGAACAGACCTATAAGGTGCTTAAAGAATTATTGATTTAACTCTGACCATATAACGATATGACTGTTTGGCAGTCTCGCTTTGGCAGCTTGGTGGTCTTGAAAACATTAACCTTAGCTTAAGAAAGATGTTTATTCGATAAAACATAAACCGTCGAGTCCTGTGGTCATGGTCAGGGCAGCGCTAATGCGGGACACAAGAGAGTCAGCACACAGCGCAAACCCTGCTGAATGCAAAGAGGTTTTTTGACTTCACAAAACATTCAAGGCCTTACGTGGAACCAAAGGTTGCTCCAGCTGCCATACTATTTTATAAAATCTCTCAAAAGCTTTTTCTGCTGAAAAAAGCTTTTATGTGTTTGGGGTCAGAGTCAACATTTGAGTCTCTTATTGTGGAGTAAAAGTGAGAGAGGTTTGCATTTTAGACTGGTAAATACATTTTTTTTTTTTTTTTGCTTGAATTAAGAATGAATTAATTAGTTACTGTGTTAACAAAGTTAGTCTCTTTTTGATGTTTTCATCAAAATTCTCAGATTTAAATGAAATATTTGCATTTTCTGCAGAATTCTGTATTGGTTGGTCTAATGGCTAAACATCGCTGCTATCCTTTTAAAACCTTATATCTCCATAGTTTGTGATTTTTATGTCGTCACTGGATTTTGCAAACATCCAACCAATACAAAGCATTAAAAAAGTGCTTGTCAACTTTGACAACACAGTATTACATCATTTAAAAAGTACTGTTTTTTCCATTACCTAAAAAAAAGCAAATTTGGACATCCAAGATTTCGGAAGGACAGTGACGTTAATCATAATAAACCAACATATTAAGGAAAAGTGTAAATTGAATTTTCTATGAATTCCATGAATACAATAGAACTGAACAGGGTTGCTAGGAGATTTTAAAATGTTAGGTTCAGGATGAGCTAGTTGTCTATCAACACTAGATGGCAGTGTTATAAAAAGGGTGTTGTGCACCCGATGACAAAATGCTTCTGCAATAAGAGTTTGGCCTGAAAACTAAGCCAAAAATAACACAGAGTGAAAATACCACTGAACGAAAGAGCTGGTGTTGAAATATGTGCCGGTAGCCTCCTCATTAAAAACATCTGCTGTTCACACATGAGATCAACTCAAAACTGCAGTTTTGTAGCATTTGGCTTTAAAGCCATATAAAGGCTGGCCTTTCTCTGCACACACAAATCTTGCTTGTCCGTCACTCACAAGAAATACATGAGACAGGAACCGAAAGCTGCATTCTTTAGGCAATTTCATGGCGTTGTTGAATTTAGCAGCCCATATGTAATAGATATATATTTCAGAAGAAAATTCCAACTTTTCGACCGTAATATGCCAAAACTGGATTATATGGCATGAGGGTGATGTAATAGGTTCAATTAGTGGTGTAATATACTGCAGGTCAGAGATTTCTTATTCTTAATGCTTATGTAAGGGGGCATCTCAGTGGGCCATACATGTACACAGTTGGAACATTCTTCATTCTGCTTCTGTTTGGTCCCTGGCCACAAGAGCAATCTGTGCCCTGATCTGTCCCAATGGCCGGAACTATAAACATGGTCTGTTTATCATTTTACCTGCTCAAAAATAACATCTCAATATATGCATACTGGAAATCAATTCGTTTTATTGTTTATCAATAATTTGGTTCATTTCATTCAAACCAATTGATTATTGATAGCACATCATTCCTAGGAGAGCAAAGGATTGAAATGGAATTGCAGGATTTATACCCGTTTGTGAGATCTGATCCCCCCAGTCTCTAGATTGTTGTATTGATTTTTTTGCATTAGAAGAACTTGTTCTATACGCAATGAAAAATTTATTTATTTTGCCTGGGCCGTTGAGTCATGAATTATTTTCGCATCTTATTTCAAGTCTTCACCGCTTCTGCTCATGATGCAAAATTTCTGGCTGTAACTTAGACCCGATGATAGATTCCCACCTTCAGATCTTTGTTCTCAAATCGCCGTCCTTCATACACGCTTGTTTTTTGCATTTGCTTTTAACATTATGGTGACATGCAGCACATTCATTTCAGAAACAGTATCCAAGGCCTCAGTCCAAAGAATACTTCTATCAGTGTTGGGTAAGTTACTCTCAAAAAGTAATTAATTACTAGTTACTAATTACATATTCAATAGTGTAATTAGATTACTGTACAAATTACTCTCTCCAAAAAGTATTTAGTTATTACTAATTACTGTCTATATCCTATATCAACCTTGATTAGTTAAGTGATTCAAGGATAGGCTTGAAAGGGCTCTTTTAATTCATTCAAATAAATAATATTAAACTACATAAAGTACTCTTATTAACTGAAGTATTACAAATGTGAGAATTATACATTAAAGCACAGATTTTAAAGTTAGACTCTGAATTTTGATGTCAATTCCACTATTGCACACACATATATTACACAAAGTATTTAGTTTAATTACATCAAAAGTAACTAATTAAATTACAGAAAAAAATAAGAGTAATCCCTACTTTACTTTTGCAAGGGGAAAGTAATTAAATTACAGTAACTAATTACTTAGTAACTAGTTACACCCAACACTGACTTCTATAGATTAGACTTTCTCTCTTTCTCTCGCTAGTTCATAGGTTTCTCGTGCCTGTTGTTAAAACTAGTTAAAGCTCCATGCTTGATAGAAACCGCTTTCAATCAGTCGCTTTCATGCCTTACCATGACTCCGATCTTCTTCAGCACAGCTTTTATTCCCTTGATAATACAAACTCAAGGTCAGCAGAATAGTTTGAGAGAGGCAACATACAAAAGCGTACGCCGTAGCCTCAGTCAACACTAAAGAAGGTGCTGATGGTGTGCATGTGTGTGCGAGAGTGAAAGGTTAGCGCTGACATTTCTCGCAAAAAATTTGATGAGCCAGACTGGAGACAAAACAAGAACCTTGAGTGGGACGCGTGTGAAGGAAATGTTTTTGTACAGAAACCTGTTACTGACAAATTGATATGAGGTGTAATAAGGGAAGCTGATGCCTGTGGAAAACCAACAATCATTTTAATATAATGTTTGTTTGTTATAGCCTATATTTTAATGCATGATATTAATATATATTTTTACAGTATGGGAGTTGTATTTAAAGTATTTCTATTTGAAGAGAGAGAGAGAGAGAGAGAGAGACAAAGGTACGAAAGTTCCCTGTGGTATTTTTAACATGTCAACATTAGAAAGTGTGTGTTTCCGATCGTGTTACTGAATGTAACTCACTTTTTATAAGACAGTCTTCGTAAGAGCACCTACGGAGTTAAAGAACCTCTGCTCTGACCCAGTTTGGGTGTTCTCTCTTCAGGGTTAACCTCTTTTTATTAGTGACCTCTAAAATCTAGAGGAGAGACTCTGGGTATGGATACATTCATTTTATAAATGCATTCATTTACAGTCTCTGTCTTCTGCCTTTCTTTGCAGAACTTCATGAGGAAATTTAACAGGAACAGGTTCCAGCTGTTAAAATTTAAAGTTCCCTCAAAAAGGAAAATTCTGTCATCATTTATTCACCCTCGTCATTTCAAACCTGTATGACTTTCTTTCTTCTGCAGAACACAAAAGAAGATATTTTGAAGAATGTTGGTGACCAAACAACATCGATTCCCATTGACTTCCACTGGTTTTGGTTCGGTTACCAACATTCTTCAAAATATCTTTTCACTGTTTCGCTTATCTTTTGTGCTCTGCAGAAGACGAACATTCATACAGGTTTGGAATGACAAGAGGGTGAATAAATGATGAAAGAATTTTCATTTTTGAGTGAACTATCACTTTTAAGAGTTGCCCAGAAAACATAAATAATAATAAGTCAATAAAAGAGTATTAGATCTATTGTGGTAAAATAAATACATACATCATATTCTTTTGAATAAATAAATGATATTTATACATATATTTATATATTAATTACTTTTTAAAATATTTTATTAAACAAATGTATTACAATAAAATAAAAAAATAAACCAATAGAGTAGTTACTCATGGACCCAATGTGGATGTAAGTTAAAGCTATAATGCTCTGTACGGTCACCTGCATTTTATCTATGCTACAAAACAGAAATGAACAAAATGAATGTCTTTCTGGTTCGCTAAGCCTGCATATGAGCCTGTATTAGCACACTTTTTTTGTGCAAGACACAAAAACAGTGTACACATCACACACTATAATGTGTAGAGTAAGATTGTAGATTTCTAAGGCCTTTGTGAGGAGAGAGCAGGCTAATTGGAGACCCCTGTCTGCAGATAAGACAGCTTTGCGCATGAAAGTCTGAAAATAGACTGTATATGTGAATTAGCCTTAGAAATCCCAATAAAGACAAAATATCGAGTTTTCAAAATAAATGTCACCTTTTCCCAAAAATTAGCCATCGCAGACTGTCCCATATTTCTAAGAACTTCTCAGTGTTCTGTGTGATTAATGAGCCCGCACAGCTCACTTCAATCAATATGTGCTGCTGGGTTAGAGACGCTCACCGAACAGCCAATTAAGAACTTTAAAGTTACACAAAGACGACACTGTGAATGTGCTCGGTTATTGGATCAGGGTTGATCTTACAGCACAGATCTTAACACTACAGTGACACTGGATGTATCATTTTATGATTTACCTCTGTACTCCATTAATGTAAGAGTAATCCCTGCCCTACATCCCCATTCAAATATAGCTTCATAATTAAGGTCATCTAGAACACGTGACCAATAACCCATTAGCCTGGGAGTGATTCCATTTAACCATAATGTTCAATCAGAAAACTTTATAAGACTGTAAGAAATATGATTCTATGTCCATTCATTGTTTTGAGTTGGATTCATTAGTTTATTATTTATAAAATGGTAATATTTAGCATTCTCCGTACAGAGGCAACAGCTCTAAATGCAATATCAAATAATATTTTTTAATCAGTTTGTTTTAGTTGTGCATTTTTGCTGTCATGCCATAGGATACATGGTACGGTTTATTTGTCAACTACTCATTTAAAGTCCCCATTAAACTTAACCCAGATTTGATTAAAATCATAATAAATAAATAAACCCAAAATGTAATTATATTTTTTACTTTTTTATGGTAAACAAGTAGTCCATGAAAGTCAATCCACAACAAATAATCTGATTAAAAATCGTAAAATATATTGCTCTAAATCTGAAATGCCTACATTCCAAGTATAGGAAGGAAGGAGGCGGGAACCGGCCAACGTTAAACAAACTTTTAATGAAATAAACCAACAACAAAACGAAAGAAAAGGGCCGACAGCTACCTCACGGTCAACTGCCGGCCACAAAAACATAAATAAAACTTAACACAATGTCCAGGCGCCAGTCCTGTCGCTCGTCCTTTTATGCTTCCACTCCTCCGTGAGATGCGAGACCGGTGCAACGCACAGCTGACACTCATTATCACTAGCACCGTTCCCTCACGGCTCTCGTCCCGCCTTCCTCGTTACACCTACTTTTCTAGATCCAACTGCAGTGGAAATAAAGCCAACCCTTTTATTTTGTCATTCCTTATTCTGTTTCCCTCTGAATTCTCAGCATCTTGAGAATTATGTCTTTTTCACTTTTTTGTCTGTCTCATATGGACCATTCAACCAATCATGTTTTTAACCTACCATACACATATATTCACAGTTACTGTAGAATTTTATTATTTCTAAAGGATGTATTTTTTCTGAGAAGAAGACTTTGTCACACAAACCCAAGGCCACAGTATGAACTTGTGTAGGCGAATGTCAAATTTCACTTTGAAAGGCTATCTGAGAAAAGACAAATCCGTGTTAAATCTAGCACAGCAAATAAACGTGTGATGAATACTGCCTACAGAAATACACAAACACAACAGGGGATGTATGCAAATCATTCCACATACGGATGGCTTTCGTTCTTATTTATCTTCTATAAACACAATGTCATTTAAGTTATGATCTCTTACTCGGATTGTATTGCAACTTCATTTGGGCAATTTAATTATTACAATTAAATAGTAAGGCATCATGCAGGGACACTGTGTAGCGGACTCGATGGGTGTGCCTACGGTCCAATTATAGGTTGTCTCGTACAGGCCTGCTATTGGGGCCATTTTCTCCCTTCTTAAAACCCAATTGCTAATTATAGCAACCAATTGCTAAGTATTGCACTTTATTTATTCTCTTCTTGTCATTTGTTTTGTATATTCCTTGTTTCCCCGCTTTTGACCATGGATTTTCACATTTCTACGGTCACTACAACTCGTAAATCTCCTGTATCACGTAGAAAGCAACGCAATGCTAATAATCTGTGCACTCTTTCAGCAGCCACAATTACCTCAATTACATTTCTCATTGGTTTATGGAACTGCCAATCTGCTGTAAACAAAGCAGATTTCATCACAACTATTGCTAAACATTCTGGTCTTTCTCTTTTAGCACTTACTGAAACCTTGATCAAGCCAGAGGACACTGCCACACCGGCTGCCCTCTCTAATAACTACACTTTCTCCCACAGCCCATGCATATCAGGGAGGGGTGGAGGAACAGGTCTACTTATCCCTAACCACTGGAAATTTAAACAGCTGGCACCCTCATGTGACAACATCTCATTCGAGTCACATGCTGTGACTGTAATCCACCCTGTTAAAACTCATGTTGTAATTATCTATCGTCCCCAAGGTCAGCTTGGACATTTCTTGGAGGAGTTGGACACGCTTCTGTCATCGTTCCCCGAGGATGGTACTCCTCTGGTGGTACTAGGAGACTTCGATATCCACCTTGAAAAACCGCAGGCTGCCGACTTCAACAACCTGACTGCATCGTTTGACCTCAAGCGAGTTCCCACTTCAGCAACTCATAAGTCTAGTAATCAACCAGATCTTATCTACACACGCTACTGCTCCACTCATCACTCCCAGGTCACCCCGCTGCACACGTCGGATCATTTCCTCATGACTCTTGATCTCGACCTAACATCCCCAGACACTACACATGCCTCCCCACTGGTCACATTCCGACGCGACCTACGTACACTCTCTCCCTCCCGCTTATCCTCTGCGGTTTCCGCCACGCTCCCTCCATCAGAACAGCACTCTCTCTTGGATACTAACACCAACACTCTTTGCTCTAAACTTACCTACCACCATCAGCAGTCAGTTCTTTGAGCTGCCGCCTCTTGATCACGCCCAAACCCCCGACACATGCTCGCTCCCCTTGCTTGCTCGCTCGAAATGTCGCTCTGGATGAAGGACCATCACCTGCAGCTGAACCTTGCTAAAACAGAACTGCTTGTAATCCCATCTGACCCTAAAATCCATCACAACTTCTCCATTCAACTGGGCTCATCAACCATCACATCTTCCAGAACGGCCAGAAACCTGGGAGTGGTGATCGATGATCAGCTAAACTTCACTGATCAGGTTGCCAGTACCACCAGGTCCTGTAGATTCATCCTATACAATATAAAGAAAATTAGACCTTTCCTATCCGAGCATGCTATGCAGGTACTAGTCCAGGCTCTTGTCCTGTCCAGACTGGACTACTGCAATGCGCTACTAGCTGGACTTCCTGCTTGCACAACAAAACCTCTACAGATGATCCAGAATGCAGCGGCAAGAGTGGTCTTCAATGAACCGAAGAGAGCGCACGTCACTCCTCTCTTCATTAAGTTACATTGGCTCCCTATAGTCGCTCGCATCAAATTCAAGACTCTGCTCCTGGCCTACAAGACCACCACTGGTTTGGCACCCCCCATCTTTATTCACTAATGCAGACTTATGTACCCGCCAGATCCTTACGCTCTGCAAACGAACGACGTCTTGTGGTGCCATCCCAAAAAGGTATAAAATCGCTCTCACGAACCTTCTCTGGATCAGTTCCACATTTGTGGAATGATCTGCCTGCTGCTACAAGATCAGCAGATTCTGTAGCCATCTTTAAGAATCGGCTGAAAATACATCTCTTCCGTTAGCATCTGACCGATCATTTCTGACTTCTATATCTTTTCTACTCTATCTGTATATATATATATATATATATATATATAAATTCTTAGCTCTGTACACTGTAGTAGGTTTTGTGAGACATGTTTTATTGCACTTATGCTTTTTGTTTTCCTAATGTTGACCCAATTGCTTCCATTGTTTACCCAACTTGCATGTCGCTTTGAATAAATGACTAAATGTAAATGTTATAGAGCTTTTGATTTTATGGACTGTGCAAGACAAGACTGTTTTAACTAAGCTTTGTTATATTTTATTTTTGGTATTTTTATATGAAAGCGCACTTTTTAGTATCTCATCCATGCTTAGTCTATCCATTAAAACTAGTTTCTTTAGCTTACAGTATCAAGGTCAGACACTTTGGGGAATGGGTCCATTTTTACAACTGCTTGCTTTTATTAACTCCTGGGGCTATAAGAATATGTACAACAAAATTGGATGTTCAATTTAACTTTAAATTATTAATAATGTAATTTGTACATGTTCAGATGATTTTTTTTTCAAAAACAAGAATGGCCATATTCACATTCAAAAGCGGAAGCGGCACGCGCGCACATGGGGTTAGTTCCTGAGTAATTACACAGCCATCTGTCCATATCCCGTTGGCACACTAAAGACCCCGTACAGCATCATCGCTGCCCTGATCTCTGTGTGGTTCAATGCTTCATGCCATTAAGATGACACCAGCAGCTCAACTTCGCCCTCTTACTGACTGAAGAAATTCATAATGGTGTGGAACCATGCAGATATCCTTTACATGCTGAGAAGCCAGTAGGCTATTATTTCATTTGTGCGAGACTATTGGTAATCTTTAATGACATCATAAACTCCACAGAACTACAATGGGTAATTAAGAAACTGATTCATTGACCAATTGTTACTTCACATATTGAGTTCCACTGTGGACCACTTAGGGGGTGATAAAAAGTGTCCATGTTTATAAAAATAAAGCTGGACAGCGCGTGAGAGCTTCTCATCACTGCGCCATGCTGATGCGCAGATGATGAAATGGTGGTTGTTGCGGTTTAATCCGATGTAGTAATCCCGTCGCTCGCAATCTGCTAGTCACTGCATTTCACCGCCTTTAGAAACTATTAAATACTTGCAAAAGCATAGCGTCCAGTTAGGTTACTGGAAAACGACGTAGGCCTATTCAATGTAATGGTTTAATATTAAAGTGCAACAAACCTGTTAACGCGCTGAAATCTTCGCGTGCAACGCTCCTCCGAAACGGGAGTTTAGAGCGTCACCTGTTTACCTGTGCCGTTTTAGGCAATGTGATAATGTCATTCCTGTTGCGCGCGCGCGAGTGAGAGAGAGAAGCAGGAGAGAGAGAGAGCGAGATCCAGATGAAAGCAGAGATTATTTATTTCTCTGGGGTAGAAAGAGGGAGGGAAGGACAGGCAGCAGCATTCAACGCCGACAGTCTTGTCAGAAGCGCCGATTTGATGCGTCTGTCCATCACGAGACGTTAACACCCGATCGAGGGCTCCTTCAAAGTTTGGATTTTCTTGCACAGCCCGCGCGTACTTTGTGCCAACCCGAGCAGGTAAATCAAGTTCAGACATTCTGGTATGCCGTCTTAAATGTGTGTGGGTTTCCTCAGAACTGAAAATATTACGGGAAATTGGCGGGACGGGAACATTATGTCTTGTTTATGCATTTAAGTTCAGCATCCAACCTGTCGATCGTGAGCATACAAGGTAGAGAGATGTCTGTCTGTGAGCGATTGCCTGCGGTGTTGCGTTCTTTTTTTGTATTATTCCAGGAGTAATGAGATCTCTTACCGCATTTACAGCTAAAAGTCGTTTAACGCGGTCCTTAAATTCTTAAAAAAAGAAGAAAAGAAATTAGATACATAGAGAAAATCAGTTCAGATTTGCGACCTTGCATCGCTTGGTGTGGAACAAATATTTTGAAAAATGTCTAGCAAGCAAATGCTCTGCGATTATTGCTATAACTTCACAGAATATAGAGAGAGAAATGTGAGATTATTAATGTTGTTTCGTTTTTACATTTATTTATTTCTAGTTTTTGCTCTTATCCAAATAATCACGAGTGGCCACTTGTCGCATAATTTTCTTTTGTCATGTTGTCCTTCTCATTACAAGCGTTCAGCAATTTATCGTACAAGTAGGCTTAACCGGAGAGAACATGTTTTAGGGTAAAGAGAAATTCAGGGTCAATGAACGTTACAGCAAGGTTGGTGTTATGTGTGAGTGTTGTGACAGTGGGTTATGCATGGCCACTAACACACATTGACATTTTAAAGTATTTTAAATTCTGTTTGTAGAATATTATGTTTTGTAACACTCGGATCAAACAAATATGTGTGTTTGTCAAGCCTTGTGTGCTGCATGTTGTTCTCTTTACCATTTATCATTGTGAGGTTTTGATCACTTAACATTAATTCCAATGCTTTGGCCCCAATGCAAACGCATGCTGTTGCACATCTGGTTCTGTATTTATCTAATCTGTTGACTGTCAGGCATACTGAAATGATTATTAAATGATTCATTGTAGACAGACAGAAAACTGTGAGTGAGATTTTCATACTCCCATATGAAACCATAAAATGCTTTTGTTTTTCTACATTACAAATTTGAAAGTATTTTTGTTTGCTTCGCTTTCTTATATAAGGATGAGCACAGAGTATCTGAACGAAAAGATTTCTTAAGAATCTTCTAGATCTCGCAGGTCGTAGCTCGTGAAACAGAGATTGGTTAAACCCCGTGCCACACTTAGAGAGTCTTTGCAGCCAGAGAGGTGTTTGTGAATGTGACAGACGCACCCACAGGTGAGCTGTGAACCCGACTGAAATATTGCACATCCTATTAACACGTTGCAGCATGATGCAGGATTTCCCAGCTAACACTCATTTACAGCATTTCACAAATGCTGTTATAATAGTTAATGGCTGTGATGGACTCCAATTCGAAATGTGCCAAAATAGGGTTGAGCGGGAGAGGAAATGGAACACGGTGGATTAGCAAATAATATACGAACAAATCCAATAAATGTTACTGTATGGATTGTATGGATATTGGAGAAGCTCGATTGCAATGGAATTGCGTTACAAGAATAAAACAAGCTTAAAAAGAAAAGTATTCTTATGAAATGCAAATATAGTTGTCGTTGTTGTGGAGATAACAATGCAGCAATAATATTACTTTAAAATAAATCAACTATTTGAGAGGTTGCCTGTGGTCCGATTGGAGGGTCTTGTACAAAAGTAGCAATAAATCCCTTAATTCAAAATTTCTTCTATGTGATTTTTAGATTTATGCAGGTTTTTCATACCTTGTCATGATTATTGCTTACCCACACAAGATTGAAACTCCAGCTGAGGTACAGTGCCCATGAAATTCTCTTTCAGATTTTACAGCTTTTACTTTATAAAAGATGACATTTGGCTTGATCAAAAGAAATGCATTGTCCTTGTCATTATATAAGTAACCAATGTGCACAGAAGACGGCACCCAGAGTTGAATGTCAGCATCATTATCTGTTTTCCTACTGGAAGAAACTGTAAATCAATAGCTTTCAAACCCTCTTATTCTATCATCCCGTATACTCAACAAATTAGAGCACTTATGAGAGTAAGTGCAAAGACAGTGGGTAACCTCAGCGAGAGCAATGCCACCACATTCACATTTCTGGAAAGGCTTGTTATCACGGTGTGGAAAAACACTTTTTAAATGGCACGCGTATGGTATTTCTGTAACAGTAGTGGAGGGAGATCACAATCAATGAGTCATATTTAGTCTATATGGAATTGGTTATTTATAGACATGTTAATGCCCATTAGCACCGTGTCGCTCAACATTGTTGTCACTTCTTGGATGGTGCCAATGAAGTTATTTAATTTTGGAGACTCATCACAGAAGCTATCCTTCTGCAAAATATATTCAGCGAAAGTGACGCACACATGGGTAGTTGATAACATGCCCATATAAACATCAGGACTTTGTGTTAAACCCTGCCCAATGCACAATAGAAAATGTAATGGATTTCATGGTTACTATGGGTTCATGGAAACTATAATGGTGGCTACTGGTATGTGATGGATTCTATTGGTGGGATGTAAAAATCTTATTGGAATAATGCCCAAAACACACTACAAAAAAAGGAATTTTGCCATGGTTTTAAAGGTCCAGTGAATGACATTTAGTGGCATCTAGGGGTGAGGTTGCGAATTTCAACCAACGGCTCGCTCCACCGCTCACTCCTCACTTTCGAAGCACTACGGTGGCTGACACAGAACTAAGTTGTCAGCGCTTCTTTGCCGAAGGAGATAGCATATTTACGAAACCCATTCTGTAGAGTAGTTTGTCTGTTTTGGGCTACTGTAGAAACAACATGGCGAATTCCATGTAAGGCGACCCGTGGTGTATGTAGATATAAATAGTTCATTCAAGTAAGATCTTTATACACCTCAAGACATAGTTATGTATATATTGCATTTCTGTCAATAGATCCTCCAAAATATTACACATTGGACCTTTAATGGAAAATCTAATGGTTCATAATGCTGTTTTAAACGAAATCTTCAGAATTTCTATGATGGTTTCTATTTGGTTTCAAAAAAAATTTTTGAGCAGGGACGATACACCCTAAAAATGCTGGGTTATGTTTAACCCATCATTTGGTTTAAAAAGGGACAAAATGTTAATATTTGACCCAACAATGGGTTAAAACAACCCAGCATAGGTTAATTTATAACCCAATAGTTATTGTTCATTCTTTTTTGACCCAATGCTGGGTTTAAAATAACCCAGCATTTTTAGAGTGTTTGTCAACTTAACAAAAGTTTTAGATATCAACCACTCGTATACACAGTTCATAATGTGTTCACGCAGCATTTTCTCTGTTTCTGTTTATTTTTGTAAATATATATTTAAACAACTCTGGAACATCATGATTCTGCACTACACATAGAACACACTTTCAAGTTAAATTCATACAGTTTGCCTACACACTACAGTACAGACCTCCCACAGATGAATTTGGGTGTACTGTACTTCAGGTGTCCAAGCCTCTTGTCCAATATTCCTTTAAATCTCTGATGTGCTGTTGAGGCAAATGAGGTAAACACGTGTTAATCGCATTAGCCCGTAACTAATGATCTCTCCTTCAAGATGGATTTGTGTGATGTGCGCAAACAGTCATCTATAATGATAAATGGAAAAGGATTTATAAAATGTTTGTGAAACATATTCCCATAGGTTTTCATGTAGCCTCTGTGTACACGTATAGCTATTACGTGTATGTATGAGAAATAAAGAGAGATTTAGGAATATTGGTCGATTAGGAATTTTGGTATGTATGTGTCCAGAATTTATTAGAGAAAATGTTGCTTGTTGATTCCAGCTTGTCTTTTTTCATAACAGCTGAAGTTTATCTCCAAAGGCTTACTGTGAACTCTCTCCAGGGGGCACAAACTTTATTTTTAGATTACTTCATTGCTCAGATGCTACAAGTCTACTGTAACAGTGTTGATAATCATTACCACCCCCTGTAGCACTCTTGACAAACATATTATACAAAATTGAATTATTTCTCGCTAATATGCATTCACAAGCTACAGATTATGAGTTGCTGTCCCTCAAGCAAGAGGCAAGGTACTGTTACGAATGCCCTTCAACAGAAATTACCATGAGGACAGAGTAGCAATTACAGTCTAATCGTGATACGTGCACATTCTCTTTCTCTCCATCAAATTACTTTTAATTAGCCACATTATATAATTTCTGACGATTCGTTGAGAAAGATCTGAGAACCTCTCTACCGTCTCGACCGCGCTTGACCACCTTCCTCGGCGTAATTTTGTTTCCGATTGCATGTGACAATAGAAGCAGCATCCACTTCACCATTCATGACAAAACAAAACAATAAAGAGAAAGCGATACGGTGAGGGGAAACGGGAAACAAGGCTTTGTAAGATATGTTGAGGTTTTGGACCATGCTGGGTGCTTATGTCATGCTTTTTGTTGCATTCACAGTGTAGTAAATACATAGGGGGCGGAGAAGCAAACATAAATCAGGTATGAGGACTCTTCCCGGTAGCCCTGTTTTGTCCGCCGTAACTCTCAACTTGGGATAAAGAGAGGCAGATGAAAAGAGAATGCAGAATGGATGGGAAATGGAGTGCGATGTCGCTTTCGCTGTTGAATACTTCATCCTTATTATGACAGTGTTGCTTTCAATATGTTTGTTGTTTAAGCATCGTTCAACAATAATCTCCCAGTTTCCTGTTTATTTATCTGAGGAGCAAATAAAAAACAGTGCAATATTTGAAATTAAATTACTGCTGTTGTTTTTTCTCTTTATAATATGAATGTCTCCGAGTCTAATTCTATCTATGATTCACAAGAAAGACAATGATAAGTCTCTGCGGTTTTGTTAATCCACTAAAGTTTATGGGCAAGTCTCTGAAGGCTATAATACTCATTTCCGTCTGTAAATATTTTCTCAGTGACAATAATTTCAGTTTACCGGCATACAAGTTGGCAATCTACAGAAATGATGTTAATAACAGAATAAATAATGTTTTGTGTTGTGGTGTTTACTCATTTTTGCGAGTTATACACCTAGAAGGTTCAGTGACTGCACAACTCTTTGCATAGATTTCTATGGGAGACATATGATATGTTTCCCTTGGTCACTAGTTCACCTTTATGTGGAAAATAAATGTAATTAAAGGGAGTTAACGCAAAAATGAACTGCATTGAATTCTTTCATCATTTTCACGCCATAATGTCATTTCAAACCTGTATGACTTTCTGACTTCTGCGGAACACAGAAGAAAATATTTGGAAGAATGTTGGTCATCAAACAACATTGAATTGACTTCCATTGTAAGGACAGAAAACCACTTTTCTCAAAATATCTTCTTTTGTGTTCCAGAAAAAAAGAGTTATATACAGTTTTTGAAAAACGTGACACTGAATAAATGACAGAAACTTTATTTTTGGGTGAACTTTAAGACCTCACTAGGAAAATGAATGTGTTAACACTGTGTGAAGTTATTGAACTTTAAGTTCAATTTCAAGTCCACTACATTCCTGCTTTAAAAAATAGCTAATTCAGTAACGTGTAAGCTCTCCATTGCAATCTAAATAATCCCTTACGAAAATTTACCATGGTTTTACTACAGTTCAAATTGAAAAACCATGGTTTTACTACAGTTAAAACCAAAAAAACATGGTTACTGTAGTAAAACAATGGTTATCACGGTTTTTGTAAAAACCATAGTAAACGATGGTTACTGTAGTAAAACCATGGTTTTGCCCTGAGTAATCAATGCACCAAAAAAACATGGTTACTACACTTGTACCTAAAAAAAAACATGGTTAATTTTCGTAAGGGATGAAACAGCAGTACACCTGACTTTATGTTCTTTACCAATTTTATTGACTCAATGATCTAATACAAAGGCCAAAAAATAGAAGAAAATGACTATGCAACGATTTCCTCTCAACTGTAGAAAGAAATGATTGATGATTTTAATATATCTGTGTACGGTCAAACAATGTACCGTCTCATCGTTTTCAGAATATGACTCATGTTTTCAGCCCTCCTACAGATCTTCGGCCTCACGTCTCCATGTTTTTTTATCACTTTGTTCTCCCTCCTTCTTTTGTCCTCCTTTCTGCCGTCGTTCCTAACCACCTTCGTTCCAAAGAAGCGCAGTTGGGACGTAAGCATTAATCCATGATAGTCGACTGTTGTAGCATGGTATGCTCACGCACACAGTCTGTTGTTAATGTATTCTGTTTAAAACCCATTCACCCTTCGACGCACACACACTTCTGCGTTCTGTCCCTCTCTGGGTGTACTTTAAATAACCGAACCTTTGATGTCTAATCTGTCGGTCTAGTTATGGAGAAGGCAGAGACGATAGACAGTCGCAATGTTCTAACAAAGAGGGGATGTATTGCGCAACAGATAATCAGAGTATCGAGTGAATGCAACAGAAGTCGAGAGAAATTAGACTGCAATGCCTTTGACTGACCTGATTTCTGATAATCCACCTACTTAGAACTCTGAATCGTCGCCCATAAATCCTATATTTGGCTGCTTTATAACCAATGTGCCTTCGCTGGTGATGGATAATCTGATAGCGGAGTTTTGTGTGTTGATGTGACAGATGCTGTTTTGACTCCATCAGTTTACAGTGACAGCCAACTTTCCAATGAAGGCAGTGTTGACTTTGGCCATTCGTCTGCGCCTGCTGATTCATTTTCCTCTTCGGTCTACACTTGTGACTTCCAGTCGTCATCGAAATGCTAATTTGCATATGGGACGTGCATAAAGCAGGACTGTAGAGGCAACATTTCATAACGCAAACATCGGGGGGCAAACATCAGAATCTGTATTACAAGAAGTTAATGACTTGTTAAGTATGCTTTAAGACGGTGTGGGAAAGTGTTCGGCGCAATTGGCTGATTTCACACGAAGAGGATAAATGACGTTTTTGTAACGTGGCCGCATTATCTTCATTTCTGTCATTATCTCTTTCTTCAGGGAGCGGATTTCAGTGTTGAATATTTCACACTCGCCTTTCTGCTCTCTTCCCTTTCATTTCCCCCGCTCTGCTGCTTTTCTCAAGGCCTCCCTGGTCCTCAATCTCTGAAGCTCATGCTGGGGACCTTACCAACAAGTCCCTCCTCAGAAAAACATTCACATTCTCTAAACCCACTATTGATTTTGTGTCTTCAGAATGACCCGTTTATTTTGAAGGTTTTGTTTTGCAAATAATTAAGTCATTTTAATCATAATACATATTCATACATTGCTTAATTTGACGTTTGTCATTTGAGTGACAGAATCACAGTAAAACCTCAGCTAAGGAAACTAGGGAGAATTGACGGTCATTTGTACAGTGTCCATCTTCTATTGGTTGTTGTGGACAAGCACTGAAATTAAGAGTGGGGCTTATTAATATGCATATTTATACATTTTACTACTTGGCACATTTTCAGAAGGTCGACAAGATTTCAATTTGATGTTCAGTCCCATTGGAGGGCACTAAATATTTCATACATCCATTCCAGCCACTAACTAATTATTCCAAGCCCTACAGTATAGTGGAAAAAACTGAAACTGTTTTTATAATTTTGATAGGTGGGCAATTCTAGCATTATGGATGTGACATTTTGAGTCAAAACTTGATATATGTATTCTCAGAGAATGTATTTGTTGCCAATATATTGAACCATCTGTTTATATTTTACCAAAGCCCTGATGACAGAGTCCAGACATCAGAAAAATATTAGTCTTTGCACAAGTTTTCTATTTTAAAAGAGAGAAAAATGAATGTGTTATGAATGTGACAAAAAGGACACACATTTTTGAGAGACAGCATATTTAGTAGGATTTCTGTGAATTAAAATGTGAAAACCAGAAGCAATAATACCCGACGAATGGAGAAGGGATGGCACTTCATAGACCATTAAATATTTTTTTTAATTTAAATTTTTAATGTGCCTATGAGAAATATTTACCGTTATGGATGTGACAATTCTGTCACCTGATTATGTTAAATCATGCTTTAAAAACACTTCACACGGGTATTTAAACCACCAAATATTGACCTATCAGTAGTGAAAACCTTTGGTAAAAACTTTGGTATATCAACATATCAGCGTTGTGTGTCTGGTCTTCGTGGTGTCTAATCTTTTGTAACACAGCTATCATTTTGTCTGATTTTAAAACTTTATCTTTTGAATCTTTCCCATCTCTGCAAACAAGATCCAAAATGAACACTTTCCAAATGTAAGTACAAACAGGATTTGGCACGTAGAGTAAATTAAACTCACTGGCCAGTTGGCAATAACATTTGTATAAATCGTAAAATAACGTATGGCTTAAATTGTAATGTAATACTCAATGTGACCCAACAAAATAAAAAACATACAGATGGCGCACCGCATCAAATCAGTGGTTTAGTTAGGAAGTGCATTAGCAAGTATTGTCATGCCATGTGGAGACATATTCCTGGCATTAAACCACTGAAATGAAAATACCAGGAACAAAATCAAGATGGAACAAAATACAAGATTTTGTAACAGGCACTGTTTCACTTTAAGACTGACTTGAATATGATGCTGCCAGTCACATTAAAATAATGACCTGCATGGTAGACATAGCTAACAGATAAATAATTCCAAAGAGATGGTGACAAAACTATTTTAAGGTAATAACACAAAAAACAGTTTTATTTGCAGTAAAAAAATGCTAAAGGCTGGTTTTCAATTCACCCACCCATAGTGGACTGTGGCCAACAAAATTTATTTTGGACCCTGTCTACACCATTTTAAACACAACACTTCCACAGTCACATGGTTTTTAAAGTTCAGTGTTGTAAATAGATTGAAGCTCAAAGCATTTATGAAGCATTGCAACTGAGGTGTTGTTCCCTCGGTACCCTCCACTGATCATTCCAGGTCTCTCTCTCTCTCTCTCTCTCTCTCTCTCTCTCTCATTATCCTTCACTTATAACCTTCTACATTGTTCACTCCGTCCCTTGTCCCCGCTGTCTTCTTTTGACTTGCTTGGTCTTGTTCGCTCTCTCTTTTCCCTCTGATTCTCCCAGGAGTCCGACTGACCTAATTCTCCTCAGAAGACATGGCTGTTCTCAAATGGGCACACACACACCAACGTTGTTTCTCAAACTCGCATAATAAGAGCTTTCGTATCCCAGATTCACCTCAATTGATGTAGTTTATTTATCATCTGTTGTAGGTCCATACGACTGGCCTCATTAAATGACCATAAAGCTATTTTTGAATTCACTGCAGCTGCAGCACAGTGTCGGGTACAGTGAAAAGTTTTTTGGGTGCAAGTTTGATTTCTTATTGGATCAGATGCTCTGGTTTGTTGGCAGGTTCGTCATTGGCTTTCCTTGTAAGATCCTGTTGGATAGGAAGGTTGGATCGTGAAGATGAAGGGTTATTTAGAGCACTGCTTTTCTTTTGCTGGGTTTTTAGCTCAAAAATGGGGTCTGTTCTGATGGAATCATGGACAGCGGTGACTTCTAATGCCATATTGGTTGGATTTTAAACGGACAGTTCACCTAAAAAAAAAAACATTTCTGTCATCTATTTATCATCATGTCATTCAAAACCTGTATGTGACTCATTCCTCTGTAAAACACAAAAGATAATTTGTGTCATGAATCGTCAAGGAATGGGACCCAAGTGCAGACAACGTTAAACATAAACAAAGACTTTGTTAAATAATAAACCCACGAGGGGGCAAAACTAGCAAGGCAAACAGAAAACAACCCACATTGGGCAAAAACAAGACTGTCCAGGTGACAAACTATATAATCCAAATCCACACGATATCTACAAGGCATAACTTGATATAAATCACAAGAATTCAGTACGAACCGCACCGGCCAATAAACAAGAGGGACTTAAATAGGGAAACACTAACGAGGGAAGTAAACAATGAGCAGGTGAGGGGAATCAAACACTAAAGGGAAACTAACGGGAAGATTACAGCGGGCAGGTGAGGGGAATTGAACACTAATGGGACACTAACAGGGAAACAAGGGGGCGGGGCGAAAGAAACGCGACCAGAGGACACGTGGCGCAAAGTCAAAAACAAATGCCACCTGTCTCCACACATAACGTAACAAACACAAAAGGCATGGTACTGTCACGACCCTGTCCACAGAACTAGGATCATGACAATTTGAGAAAAGCCTCAGTGGATTTGTGTTCATACAATGGAAGTCAATATGGGCCAATGTTGTTTGGTTACCAACATTCTTCAAAATATCTTCTTTTGTGTTCTGCAGAAGAAAGATAGTCATACAGGTTTGGAATGACTATTCCTTTAATGATTGTAGTATTTGCCCTGTAAACTGCTTTATGGGTGTGCTGTAATGTATTTGTTGATCATTTCATTTAGCATTTTTGTGACTGTGGCAAACAATGAATGACATAACAGTTTTTAATTGGCTGTGCATAACAGATGCTCTCCGATTCTGTTGCCAGATTCGCCTTGTGTAACATTTGTTCAACACAAAGCCTTTGTCCAGTGCTGATTTAAATTTGAAAATTGTAGCGTCCCAGGTTTTGTGTTTTATTCTAGCATTATGTGTGTTCTTTCCACTCTCACATTTGAAAACAGAGGATTGGGCGAGCTGGGGAAATGAACAATAGTGTGAAGGATCAAAGCTTGAGGAAAACAGAGAGATATGCAGTATGTAGACAAACTGTTTATAATGCATTCATTAATTGGGCTTCGATTTGTTTCGCCTCTTCTTTAATAATGAAATTTCCATAAAAATAATAAAGGAGTGGAAAGCGGAATAGCTCGAGCGTTTTTCAAACAGAATCTTGAACAGTCTCCAATGTTAGTTTAGTATCACAGCTGGTGAAAGAGAGTGCCAGAAGGGTGTTTGTGTGCGTGTGCATGTGAATGCCTGTAGGTATTCTGAGTATTTTACATGCACATATGCAATAGTTGTTCAATGAGCCTCAGTATTACGTTTCGGAGAAAGTACTTATAAATCCCAGAGACAATCAATAATTATTACACCATAAGTTTTTCCAATCTGCCATTAAATATATCAGCAGGCAGGCCAATTTTATAGTTTCTGAAATGACCAATAAACTAAGACGAGCACAGCCGAAGGGGCTGTTCACATAAATGCCTCTGTAAGCAGATGCATTACTCCATAAGGTGTTTTCTGAGGGAATAGACACATTGTGCAAGCTAAAGTCATTATCTCTTATTACAGTACTTTCTGGAATACTCGATTCTGACTGGCCAGTCGCTGCATTCTGCAGGCAATATTTTTCATTAGAAACTATTAGAATAAGTTTGTCACGATTCTCTGGATGAGACACGGAGACAAGGACAGAGGACCCAAGTGCAGACAGCGGTTAGGGGTTAACAAGACAGACTTTAATAATAACTACAAAAATACAAAACAAAGACCCACGTGGGGATAACACAACAAAACACAAGGGTATAAAACATGACTAGACTAACTACACTTAAACAAGACTAAAGTTAAACATTTAACATAACTAAACTAACAAGAACTCACCAAACAGGACACACAGGCAACAGTACAATGAACCAGCACAGGACAATGAAACAAGAGGACTATTTAAAGGGGACTAAATCAAGAAGGGGACAGGTGCGGGACATGAACTAATTAACAAGCAATAACGAGACGAAAGGGCGGGAACAGAGACGCCACACCGGAGAGAGGGAGTATATGGAAGGCCAAAACTGTCGCTCTCCACATAAAACAAGAGGTTCTGTCATGGCTCTGCCACAAGATCAAGAAAAGCAAGACAAGATGGGGCAGAACCATGACAGAAGCCCCTCCTTAAGGAGCAGCATCCTGATGCTCCTCAAGGAACAAACAGGACTAGACAGACTGTGACAAAACAAAACATAACCAAAAACGTGATACATAGAAAAAAGCTCAAACAAGACATGGCGCCGGCTGGACAGGACAGGACATGGCACCGGCTGGACAGGACAGGACATGGCGCCGGCTGGACAGGACAGGACATGGCGCCGGCTGCATGGCCGGCTGGACAGGACATGGCGCCGGCTGGATGGCCGGCTGGACAGGACATGGCGGCCTCAACCCTGGAGGGGAATCCGACAACCTCAACCCTGGAAGGAAGCCCGGTGGTCTCGATCCTGGACGGGGATCCGGCAGTCTCGACCCTGGACGGGAGCCCGGCGGCCTCTACCCTCGAACGGAGTCCGGTGGCTTCAAGCCCTGGAAGGGAGTCCGGCGGCATCGACCCCTCCCGCTGAGATCCCTCTGTCTGCTGGGTCCAGAATGGCTGGTTCATTCTGTCACGATTCTCGGGATGAGACGCGGAGACAAGGACAGAGGACCCAAGTGCAGACAGCGGTTAGGGGTTAACAAGACAGACTTTAATAATAACTACAAAAATACAAAACAAAGACCCACGTGGGGGTAACACAACAAAACACAAGGGTATAAAACATGACTAGACTAACTACACTTAAACAAGACTAAAGTTAAACATTTAACATAACTAAACTAACAAGAACTCACCAAATAGGACACACATGCAACAGTACAATGAACCAGCACAGGACAATGAAACAAGAGGACTATATAAAAGGGACTAAATCAAGAAGGGGACAGGTGCGGGACATGAACTAATTAACAAGCAATAACGAGACGAAAGGGTGGGAACAGAGATGCCACACCAGAGAGAGGGAGTATATGGAAGGCCAAAACTGTCTCTCTCCACATAAAACAAGAGGTTCTGTCATGGCTCTGCCACAAGATCAAGAAAAGCAAGACAAGATGGGGCAGAACCATGACAGAGGTTATATAAAAAAGAATATTTCAGGTTTAAAACAAGTTAAGCACTATCAAAAATATTTATGTCTGCTATCGATTACCACAGACAGTTCTACTAATCCCTTAGTTTGTAAAAAATATTTTTTTCGGAGATGGCAGATTTTAAATTTCAAAATTTAAATATGATCCCTTAAAGGGACAGTTCACCCAAAAATAAAACTTCTGCCTTCATTTACTCACCCTCGAGTTGTTCAAAATCTGTATACATTTCTTTCTTCTGATGAACACAGAGAAAGATATTTGGAAGAATGTAACCAAACCATTACAATGGTAGTCAAAAGCCCTGTTTGCTTTCCTACATTCTTCAAAATATCTTCTTTTGTGTTCAACAGAATTTTTCCTACTGTGGTAGTCAATGGTGGCCAAGAACTGTTTGTTTACAAGCATTCTTCCAAATATCTTTCTCTGTGTTTATCAGAACAAAGACATTTATACAGATCTGGAACAACTGGAGCATGAGTAAATTATGACAAAATTTCCACTTTTGGGTAAACTATCCCTTTAACTTGCATTGAACCTACAACCATTATTTTAACAAGATGCCTGAAGATAAACTTGACAGTTTTAATAACATGTCCCAGTGATAATTGTTTTGTGAACCTGTCACAGTGTAGGCTTTGCAAAGAGACTGTAATTGAAAGATGTGGGAGCACCAAATATATTGGACCTGACAGCAAACCCACAACCCATATGTTGTTACTCATGTCCTTTGAGCAAGACGTTACACAAGTCTTAAATACACAGCAGCCAAAATGGCCTGTTTAAATAATATTTTGGGTTAAATACAGTTTATAAAGTTTTTGACTCCAAAAAGTCATACAATACACCAAAACCAGACCTCCAAATTATCAGAAACCATGTGTCTGAATGTATATAGTATGTGCATGGCTGTGTTGGGAATATTTTCAATTGAATAAGATTTAAAGGGACAGTTCACCCTAAAAAAAATCTGTCATCGTTAATTTTGCTGACCATCATGCCATCCAAACCTGTATGACGTTCTTTTTTCTGCAGAACACTAAAGAAGATATTTTGAAGAATGTTGGTAACCAAGCAACATTGACTTCCATTGTATCAAATAAATATATAAATAAGATTAAATATCTTCTTTTGTCTTTCACAGAACAAAAAACCGCATACAGGTTTTGAATGATGTGAGGGTGAATAAATGACAAAAAAAGTATATTTTTGGGTGAACTAACCAAACCAAAACACAGAGCCAAACAAAGGTTTGTGCATAACTCTGAATTATCTCATTAGTTTTCTCACTACAACACGCAAGCGTGAGTTATGGCCTTACAGCCATAATCAACTTAATACTGATGCATGAATCATACACAATTGCAAACAAACACACATTTACCCCACCAACACTCCATCAAACCTATTTTTGTCCTTTTTCACAATCCATCAAAACTAAATACTCCAGTTAATCATCAAACTAAAATGAACGATTCAGACGTTTGCAAAACGTTCTCTGCAGCGCATATATATCATTCCTGTATCCTTCCTCCTCCAATATCTTTGTCTTGGGCTGTAGCTGTTCTTCACTAGTCAAATTGATTTCTACTCCCTGCTCTCAGTCAGAGGCCGCTTTTATCCTCAGGTGTCTATTGACCAAAGGTTACACGCTCAGACTCCTGTTTTAGCTCCGCTGTCTCCCCACTGGGAGATATACAGTATATCTATAACTGTGGAGAAACAGGGAAAAGTAATTATGCGGATGTCTTGTACATAGCCCTGGATGAGCGGGACCCCAGGGACCTCATTTAGGTTCTGCTAGCCAGGACACAGGCAGAATTGCTGAAAGAAGGGTCTCATGAAGGGCTCTTTTACTGTCAGCATGCTTTAAAAACGTCTTATACGGCAAACGGGTGGAGTAGTAGCGTCTCCTGCTGTACTAGTGTGTGGATAAGCTCACATTTGATTTGCACTAATGGGTTTAATGTGAGTAAAGAATTTTCATTGCAAAAAAACATGGGCTCATTCACAGCTCGGGGTCTTCAAGCTTAGTTTTATAATTTTTTTGTTTGCAATCCATTTACAGGCTTCATTTGCATGTTTTCGCAGCTAGGATTCAAGATACGCCCATAATTCAGACAAAAATATAGCACCGGCGTTCCGTGCGCAGAGTGGTGAATTTAAAATTTATATTGCTGAATGGTAAATTTATATTGCTGCAGTGAGCAAAGTTTGCTTATTAAAAAAGCGAGTGCGAGTTATTTTGTGCTCACGGACGAGTCGGTGGTGGTGATGGATCTGTGTGGAGATCGTGATTATAAATGGGCAGGGCACATTCTCATGCAGAGAGTAGATAAAATAGCTTTTTATCATTGAGGACAGGACCACAGGAGTGCTTTACTATAAATTGAGCCAAAGCACAAAATGGGTTTGTGTCATCACTGGTAACTAAAGATAATGAGACTGAGAATTCCCAGTGTGAGAGATGAATGAAAGCATTGATGGCTTCTGTCATCGGTGAATGAAATTTGTATTTGTACCTACAGTATTTTAATAACTTTCCTTAAAAAACATAAAAATAAATAATAAATGTTGCATAAAAATGATTAATATATGTCCAAAGTTATTTAGCTTTCATACAACTTAATGGTCATTTTTAAGATGTTCTCCTGTTATTCTTTCTGTGCTGCTTTCTGTAGGTCTTCAGTAGCATACATTGTAACATTCCAGTCACATACACCATGAGTGTGCCGTCAGTTTTCTTCAATTGGTAGCATACCCGAAGGGTGAAAGATTGATTTAATGCCGGCCTTCGGTGCCCCGTGTGGAGGCTGTCCTTTTGCATCAGCTCCAGATTTCTGAGCCTCCCTCCTGAGGAGCAGACAGTTTGGATGAGCATCTTGTCTGTGAATGAGATCCCTTTCCCCCTCCTGACCCTGATGTGTGGAGCATCCAGCTGCTCTTATAGCATTAGCCCAGCTGGACTGTCTCAGTCTGGGTGGGGTTCATACTGCCCCTTTTACTGTACACACACGCTACGGCTAATTCCAAGAAATTGGCCATGCGGTTGAATGCGCTATTGATCGTGCATGCATATGTATTGACTTTCCACGTAACAAGCAGAGTTTAAAAGCCTGTTTTTAAGAAAATGGATGATTGGTAATTGAATAGTTTGTCCTTGATGTTGTTCAGTGTTGCGTTTACGCTACGAATGAAAATTGGTCACATGCTTTTCTGATTGTCTTTGGAGGTGGTGTTAGTATGTTGACCACTTGTAAACGGATTACCCAAAATATGGTAAGGGTCCTATTTATACATCTAGCAGAGGAACAAATGTATGTGGGCAATTCCATGCAAATGTCAACCTTAAAAAAGTTTTTACCCAAAGTTTTCACCAAACTGCTAGGTCAGATGTCAATATTTGGTGGTTTAGATTCAGATTTGGTCTCTCTCTTTAATGTTTTAAAGCACTTTTTTTTTTTTTTTTCCATAGTCTGGTAAGTGAATTGTCACATCCATAACGGTCCATATTCCTCATGAATTGACACATAAAAATGTAAATATAGTAACTATTTTGTGATCTTGGAAGAGCATCCCTTCTCCATTTTATTCCACAGAAATCCAGCAATGTTGTCTCTCAAAAACCGGCATACTTTTTTTGTCACATCCATAACACATGGATGTTTCTCTCTTTTAAAATGAAAACTAGTGCATCGACTGATATTTTTCTGTTTTCTGAACTCAATCATCAAAGGTTTAGTAAAATATAAACAGATGACTCCATATGTTGGTAATAAATACATTTTCTGAGAATTTATTTTTCAATTTTTGAATGAAAATGTCACATCCATAACTCTGGAATTGCCCATATGTGACCCTGTACCACAAAACCAGTCATAAGTATACCACGGGTATATTTGTAGCAATAGCAAACGAAACATTGTATGGGTCAAAATTATGTTTCATTTATGCCAAAAATCATATGGATATATTAAGTAAATTTCCCACCGCAAATATATTAAAACTTTATTTTTGTGAATGGATGCAGCAAAATCGCGAACAAAAATGGCCGGAAACACTTCACTCGCTGCAGCCCGCTCTTTGTGAATTACCACTCGAGTTTTGCATCTATGTAAAGTTTAGAGTTTCCACTTTCAGGTTCATCTACTCTCCACAACGTCATTACAGCGGTAAGCCAATAGAGAGCATAAAACAAACCTTCTTAGCAACTGCCTGCTAAAGCGCCTCTGATAGACAAGTTTAAAGGCGGTTTTCTCAATATTTAGATTTTTTACATCCTCAGATTACAGATTTTCATAGTGTACATTTGCCACAGTAAAAGAATCTGAATGCAGAATATTTGCTTACGAGTCATTTCGCAATATTTTCAGTACATCTAAAGCGTTTTCCAAAGCTCTGGCAAATATTTCATTGTGTGGTGCCAAAATTCTGTTTCAGAACACCAAATGCATAATAAAGCCAGCAGGATGATAATGATTACGGTGTTTGTCTCTGAAAGGTGGAAAAAAGCAGCACCGCACGCTGTAATTTAGCACCAGATTAAGCACTAGGAAGACGACGGAATATCAAACTTCTCTTCACGCTGTGACTTTTGAACTTCAGGAGCTTTTTGCTTTACTGGTTTGTGTGGATGTGTGTGTGTTGTTTCCAGAACAGCGGGGCTCCTCTCATATATCCTGTGGGATTGGTTCTGGTGTTAAATGTGTGTGTGTCTGGGGATGAAGATTCATTGCTTTAATAAGAGCAGAACCGACAGGAGAGAGAAGAAAGCACCATTACAGAGAAGCATCCTGGGGTAGTGTGATGGTGAGGATGACTTGCTCCGCTCTTATGGTCTTTAATGATGGAGGGAGGCATCTGTTGTGAGCGGGTCTTTGTAGAAGAGCCACCCCCCATCCCCAGAGCCTTCTGACACTTTCTTTGTCTCCATCTCTTTCTTGAACTCGGTCTCTGGTGGATGCGTTGCCTTTCAGACTATGGAACTACAGCTTTCATTAAGTATTTGCCTGCTGGAATTGGGTTTTGGGTGCATTTTTACTTTTTAATAATGTATATATAAAATGTAACCAGCTGCGACTGTGACGACTAAAGAATTGGTAAAAAATGACTTGGTTTGTCGTTGAAACTCGGTTAGGATGTACAGTAATACACAGCATGTTGTCCATAACGTCAATTGAAACTCTAGACCCATAAAATATTATAAAATATCAAAATGTCAAAAGGGGCTTTTTAACTAGGAGCAATATATGTAGATGGATTCAAAGCAGCAACATAAACAAACGTTACTGCGCATGTGCGTAACGTCTTGTACACGTCCCCACTGTTTATTTCTGAAAACAAGCAAAAGTTAAAAGTAAATTACATTAGCTAGCAAGTTAAAAGTATGTCTAGCCAGTATTATTTTGGGTTACCAGTAGGAGAACCGTTACTTGGCTAAACTTTAATGCGACAAAGTTTCACGACCCATTCCACAAATTGTTTATTTAATACAATTATTCTACAATAAAATATTGATTTAAATTAGTATTCATTTAAAATTAAATAAATAGAAATAGTTATTAGCCACTAGCCAGACCGATCAACAAACACAGACCGGAAGTTAACTTTGGGCCATTCGGGTAAATCCGATTAAACATCTAAAACCAACAACCTGAGTAAATATTTTTCGGGTGGAGTGCAGCATGTGAGTTAGCCACGCCCACTTATTTACATACCACGGTATAAACAGAATAAGGAAATCTGTTGCGGTTTAAATTTTATTCCCTAATAATTGTATATACAGTATACCTTCATAGCACCCAGCCCTACTTCAGTCTTTCAAATATCTGGGGCATCTTTGTCACTTTCACTGACTTGGGGTATAGTCAATTTTATAATGCTAATTTCTGAGCCAAATATGGGTGTGTGCACGTGTGTGTATGTGAGTGCTGGGGATGTGTAGGTAGTTACGTAAAAATAGCCATAATGAATATGGATGGGCCCCAATTAAAACTACATTTAGTTTTGCCGTAACTGATCTGAGAAGTTTTGATCGCTCATTATTCTTCATTCCCTTGTCACGTTGTGCATATACTGTAATGGAGCATTAATGAAGTTTTGCCTACAAAGGTTCACTTGAGGGAATGATGTCGGTTGATCTCACACCTGTGTTTATTGTGCACCTGAGTCCCAAAACGCTCACGTTGGATTTGGATGCGCCAGGGCTGTCACATGTGATCCATCCTTCCAATCCAACGCTCCCATCAAAACATGGGCATCACAACCCTAATGTATAAGCATGTCACCTCTGGTATTTGCACGCAATCCGGAGGGAAGCCTGAATATTTTTTATGCCTTTCCCATTTCAAAGTAAAGCCCATAGCACTTTATTATATTTTCTTGTGTGGTTCAAGATCAATTGTTGCTGCCGCTACAGATGTTAGCAGCATATTCATGGGTTTGATCAAATTTATCCGTTGTATAAATTGAAATAAGTTGTCAAATAAATAAATATTAATGTAATATAAATGATAATGTGGCGGTCTTCATTAAGACATCATTGTTGGGACATCATGCTTTTTTGTCTGTCATGTCTGATTTGTTAAATTGTTCATTTTGTCACGTTCAATCACGACGGTGTCATTTTAATTGACCGTTATCAGGTTGTTTTTGTGCTACCAGAAGGCAGGTAACATAAATAGCTATGCAAAAACAACGAAGAAGTTGTTATGAGAACGCCTCGTTGTTATTGCTTCAGGATGAACAGCTGGCTATAGCTAAATTTCAGAAGTGCCTCTGTAATTTGCGTTTACGTTTTCGATTTCGACAGAACAAAACATTTACATTTCAGGGCTTCATATCAGATAAATTCAGCATTTTTCCAGTGTTTGGGGTTATGTAATATTTTACTAGTTCCCAACCTCCCCTACTGTATTCTGTCCTTTCCTTTGCATAGATCCATGTGTGGGATTAGGGATTAGAGGCAGGAGCTGGATTACACAGCCAGCAGTCCTGCGCTCTCGATGCCGTTCATCACTCCTATCCGCCTCTTTCTCACTGATAACCATCAGCATTTCCATCTTAAGGATCTTCGGTTGCCCTGCACAGAGAAATATATCTGTCTCATCGCTCTCAACCATTTTCACTTGACCGTTGTGTTTCTGATCTTGTAATACTGAGAAACATCAGATCAATTCTGGAGAATATGATACAAATATGAGTTGGCTGTTTGATGCTTGAGATTTCTTTTATTTTGATCTTTTCTCAAATTTCTTTTTTTACAGATATGGTAAAAGGGGTAGTCCAGACAAAAAAAATCGATCATCATTTATTCACACTCATGTCATTTTAAACTTTCTTCTGTGGAACACAAAAGACGATATCTTGAGAAATGTCTCAGTGGTTTTGTGTCTATACAATGGAAGTCAATGGAGTTTAGTGTTGTTGGGTTACCAACATTCTTCAAAATATCTTCTTTTGCAGAACAAAGAAAGTCATACAGGTTTGGAGTGACATAATAATGAGAGAATGTTCTAGCTAGTTTATGCTAGGAAAACTATTTAACAAAGAATATGTCTTATATAAGTGTAATTTTAATGATCATAAATGCCACAGTGTACGTCTAGATGTCTGCAACAATGAAACATTCCAGTTAACAAAATTCAAGCAATTTATAAAAAAAAATTTAATAGGATCATGATGCATTTTATTGTATTCAGACCGACCAAAATTTCCCTAACAGTGTTGCACCATATATATCACTTAAATAGCATTTAATAGCATTTCACTATTTTTGTTTGGGACCCGTCTCCGCAAGGCCAGGCTATCCGCCTCTAGACTGACATTAGTTTTATTGAGAGTGATCTGTGTGTGTGTGTTTTTGCTTCTGGACAGGTGGATGCTGTCATGCCATTTGGGTGCCTTGCTCTGCGGGATGGGCGGACATACAACAGCCTGTCTGACATCACCGACAAATACGAGATTGGACAGGTCCTCAAGGCGTGAGTGTGCATAGATCTGTCATCATATCCTTAAAAAAGCCAATTCATCAATTACAGACAAATGACACCATTAAACATTTACGTAGAACTTGTTTGTCACAACATTGGACTTAAATGATTTACATTCGTAAGAACTGTCTGGCATTAACTGTAGCGCAAAATGCGTCACTCGCGTCTATTCTCTCTCTGCAGGAAAGAATTTTGCGAGCTGTGTCTCGTAAAGGAACGGCAGACGGACAAGGTCTACGTGTGCAAGAAATTCCTCAAGAAGGATGGCAGAAAAGTGCGCAAGGCTGCCAAGAACGAGATCATGATCTTGAAAATGTATGTGGGGGACTGGAAGCATGATGCAGATGATGTAGAGTTTGTGAGAGGGCTGATCTGAGACACCAGCTGGGAGATTTCAATCCTCATGTTGTGTTTGGGGTCCGACAGACCTCAAGGCCATTTTAATATCTTTAACATTGAGGTGTCTGGATGATACCTAATGAGTTCTCCTAATCTGTTTGGGGTCTCAAAGACGATGGTTATGAATAAATGAGTGGTGTTTACAAAGAGCACTCCTCCATAAACTATTGTTTATTTTGATTTCCTGTACTGTTTCTACATTGTTTCTTTTTTACGGTTTGCAGAAGTCACTTCATGCATGTTGATTGATCAGATTGCTATTCTGTCAACGCTCGGGTGCATAAATGTGATTCGGTGAAAGAAAAACAAATCTACTGTTCCTGCCTGAACAACCAGATGCATTTACACTTGGGCGAGTCACATCTTGTATGCGCCTCCTGTGGCGATCATCTGAGGCATCTTGGAGGGACATTTGGTCTTTTCATGATCAGATATCTATTAGATCAGTAAAAAACAATTGAATCCAAAAATAATCATGCTAAAATGAATCATAGTATTCATAAATATGATTTGTGGTACAACAGTGAGGAAATAAATGCTTTAATAATATCTGCCTGCTGGGTTTTGATTAAGTCACAAAAATTTTAACTGCTATTATTATTTTTACACACACACCATTGGGGTCTCTGGGACCCCTAATATCAAATCCATCGGAAAATAACATGATGGTTAAGAAAGGGTAGAGGGATACAGTATGAAATATGGAGAAGGTATGAATGCATTTGCCTTGGTGTGATTTTTGTCTATGTCCTCTCTCACTGTTTTGGAAGCGCTTTTCTGTATTAACTTCGAGAGAACTTCTATTCAACTCTCTGTCGTGATGTTTTTATTTCAGGGTCAAACATCCAAACATTCTCCAGCTGATTGATGCATTCGAGACCAGGAAAGAGTTCTTCATCATACAAGAGCTGTGAGTCTGACCTCTGTTTGCTGTGATCAGTCATGTTTCTACTGTGTGTCATTCAGGAGGCCAAGGACTCTGTCTCTCTCTCTCTCTTCTAGAGAATACCAAACCAATAATAATTTGGAGCGGTCTCTTATTTTTTGTGATACACATTCTTCTGGAGCAGGACTGAAAACTATGCGGTTCTGTGAACTTGTAAAGCTGAGGTTACATGTTAAAGATCTGTTTTAATCTTGTATTCTTTGGGGAGGATTGATGTTTTGTTGAGAACGAAAAATCTTGACAGTTTAAGAGCATTATCACAGTTCTGTGAGTTGTTACGTTGGTGCGTTTGCTTCTCACATGCAGATTTTACACTTTCACGTGTGTACATCTCTGCCAAGATATTCAGCTCCAGATTCACATGTATAACCTACAGTTAGTTTTGAAATTTGATGTGAATTAAGGAATTAAAAGGATTTACTTAACCCTTAAAGATGCTGTGTGTAATTTTTTGGAGGATCTATTGACAGAAATGCTTAATTATATACAAAAATGTCTTCCGAGGTGTAAAAAAAACCTTACATAATGAAGTGTTATATTTTTATTACCTTAGAATGAGGAATTTCTATCTACATACACCGCGGGTCCCCTTACATGGAATTCACCATGTTGTTCCTACAATAGCCCTAAATGGTCAAACGTTTCGTAAATACGTTATCTCCTTCAGCAAAGAAGTGAAAATGTGACAACATCTTAGTCCTGTATCAGCCACCATAGTGCTTCGAAATAGAGGGGGGAGGGGTGGAGTGAGCCGTTGGTTGCAATTCGCAACCTCACCACTAGAAGCTGCTAAATGTAATACACTGGACCTGAACCGAAAGTGAAACATGAACCTGGATGCTTGAACTCTTTGTTACACTGAATTGTGATTATATATGGCATATTTCTTGCATTTAAAAATAATAAGTACTGAAGCATTAAAGGAATTTTGCAATTCTTTTTTGTTTTGTGACAGGGCCACAGGTGGAGATGTGTTTGATTGGATATTAGATCAGGGGAACTACACAGAGAGAGATGCGGCCAATGTAATCCGTCAAGTCTTGGAAGCTGTGGCCTATCTTCACTCCCTCAACATAGTCCACAGAAACCTAAAGGTGGGTTTGCAGTTATGTTGTTTATACTTGAAAAGTATGAGATATCCACTGAACCGCAACTGGGTGCAAAAATAAAGCAAAAAAGATTTGCAACGCATTTCCTTGTTTTCATTTTATGCACATTTAATGCAAGATATTTGAATGTGAGGCACTCAGCGATTGCATCTTAAAGTTATCCATTTACCCATGTTAGTGTGTATTTTGTGTGTACATGTTTGTGCCGATCTGCAGACTATTAAATGAAATCAGTTTTATTAATCAAACGCCTAGTCCTCTTTCACTCATAACACTGTATGACTGTAATATTGCAGATTCTCCCTGTGGGTGTCCTTAATGTGCAAAACAAATATGAAAGAAATAAACAGTATTGCATTCCCCTGTGGTTCTGATTCTTCATGCTAAAGTCATTAATGTTATAAGGCTGTTTGCCATGAGACAACATGTGTTTGTAGTGCCCTCTAGTGCACATAGATGGAGCAATCGTTCCTGCATCTATTGCATCAGGCTGTGTTGAATATCGGTATCAGACATTCTCTATTAATACTGTATGCGTGCATCTGATTAAATTTCAAAAAAGGTTCTCTCATGAGAGCAGATGAATTATGAGACTGGTGTATGGTGTATTCAGAACCCTAGCATTAGTTTAATAAAAAAGATTTCTCTTGTCAGTAATGCACGTTGTTGCTGTGTTGCTCTGCAAAATTGGCATTCCCTTTTTGTTTAAGAGCATCGCTTGTATGTGTACCATAGGGGGTACTTCAGAAGGTTAAAGCGGGTGCTTAAACAGCAGTCAAAAGATTGTTATATTAATCTTAATAAATTTTGTTTTTTAAGTAGTTAATATAAACATCTGGTTGCTTTGAATGCAAATACAGTATTATATGAGTTTAATGAAACACGTTTTAGTTTTGGTGTGAGTTTATGGGCACTTGAGCTTTACAGGGCTTTAGGGGTACATAATACAAAAATAGTGGAGAATCATTGTCTTAGAGCAACAGCAGGGTTTGTAAGCCTGAGATGTCATAAGCAAGGCTTTAGTATTACAAATTGTTGGCAGTGTGTTTTCAGAAATGGATGTTGTTATAATAGAGCTCATTCTTTACACTGAAAGCAGGTGAAGGATGCGTTCCTCCTCTGTACTGATCATCTAAAAAGTAAAAATTACGCGAAAAGATCTTTTATTCCATCATACTTTGCCCTAATGCCCTGTCATTCCTTTCATTATCACTTGTATATGAAAGTATTGATTATTTTCATAAACATGTTTTTATACCTTGGCTTTTTGTCATTTTAGCTGGAGAACCTTATGTACTATAGAGAGAGTAACCACAACAAAGTTGTGTTGCGGGATTTCTACCTGTCCAGGTTTGAGAACGGCTCGATCACGGAGCCATGTGGGACACCTGAGTACCTTGGTATCTCATGTTGTTATTTAGCAAATTATTTGTATATATGGTGAAATCAGGTTTACTTAATTCTTTCTTAACCTTTCAGCCCCTGAAGTGGTGGCTCGTCATCGGTACGGAAGGCCGGTGGATTGTTGGGCTGTGGGGGTCATTATGTTCATACTGTAAGTTGTATTACTGTAAATTGGATTCTCTGTTATTCTGCCCTTTAAAACACTTTCAATTAAGTTTATGCTCACATTCTACAGCACGTCTTTACACATAAATGCACACTTAACGATGCCTGTGAGAATGTGTAATGCAAAACAACAGGACACAATACAAATCACAGACAACTGATTTTTAGGTTGTCTGGAAACCCCCCCTTCTATGATGAAACGGAGGAGGAGAACACAGACATGCACAACAGGATCATCTTCTGCCGTATTGTTGGTGGAGAGTTTGAATTTGATTCGCCATATTGGGACGACATTTCACCTGCTGGTATTAAGATCAGGATTTGAGAAGTTCCTAACTTTGTAAATAATTCAAATCATTCTTGGTGCTTTAAACATTAATCTCTTCTTTGTCATGTGGCACAGCAAAAGAGCTGGTGTGCAGACTGATGGACGTCGACCAGATGCTGAGAATTACTGCCCAAAATGCGCTATTGCATGAATGGTAAGGCCACAAACACTAGTTTAGGGCCTAAAGCATGGGAACACCCAGAGAACACCCTTTTCATGTATAAATTCTTTTTTTGCAGTGTACTGAGAAAAGCTTGATTTAAATGTTGTTTCTTGCATGTATTATAAACAGGATCGCTGGAAACGGGGCTTCGGAAAAGAATTTGAAGGAAGGCGTGTGTGCTCAATTTGAGAAAAACTTTGCAAAGGCCAAGTGGAGGGTAAGACAAATCTAATATCACACAACGGTCATTTGCAGTTTGCCATTTTCCTTGAATGATTGCATTACTTATTTTTCTTGCAAACAGGACAATTAGTTTTAGTCCACTGGATAAGGACTTTAACTGTAAAGATGGTATTGCCAATAAATCAGTTGTTTAACAAAAATGTTTCTGATTATTATTATATTCATGTTTGCTTTTTCCTTGCATGTGATACCCAGGATTTGAAGGTACTGTTATTCTCGGGTCAGCCTAGAGGCAGAGATTCTTTTCGCATACAGTACAATCTTTCACTTGGGCACTCATATTTCCTCGAGCATCATGGCTTTAGTGTCTCATGGCCTGAGCTGTTTCTTCAAACAACACGTGGGAAATATGTAGTTCAAGTCTGATTGTTGGAAAGACTCTCCCTGTACTTAAGCCTTCCTGTATCTGCACACTAGTAACTAACAAATTTATCACTGCCCAGCTGGTCCCATGTGCATTCAATCATACGCCGTCTGGCTTTTACTCACAGTGTCCTCAATATTCCAGCTCGAGCTCCAGTCAGTCCTTCATTCACTCAAACAAATCTCCAAATTGAATATTCATTGTAGTGTCACGTGTGTGTGTATGAGGAGTTGTCCCTGTGTTTTTGTGTTAGGAAGTGCTCTCGTATTTAATTTAATGATGGTCATTTTCAGTGATACCTTAAGATCAGATGGACAGTACTTTGGATTGGAGGGTCAATTTTTTTTTCAAAATAACTGAGGGTCTTGAGACAGGATTTTAAAAGTTAAAGTTTTAACTGGACATGTTGCCTTAAAAACCCAACGCTCATAACGCTATTTGCTTAACTATATGCAATGCAACAGCAAAAATACATTTACATTTATGCATTTGGCATATGCTTCTATTCCTACAGTGCAATTAAGATATACAGTACATTTTATCAGTATGTGTGCGTTCTTTGGGAATCGAACTCATGCTAGTTAACGTCTAGGAACAATCCAACCAGTATCAAACATTTCATAAGGGATACGGCGAGTGAAAATTGCTACACTGCAAAAAAAATATTTCTTACATTTTTGTAAGCATTTTTGTCCTGTCTCATAGTAGGCCTACAAATATCTAAAAAATCTTAAATGAAGATACATTTACTTGAAAAGAAAAGTGGCCTAAGATGAGTAAGTTTATGTTTAAAACCGGTAAAAAATCAGAATGAAACTAAATTCAAGTTTATTTTTCTTACACAATTGGCAGATTTTCTGCCTGTTTGAAACAAAAACTCACTTAATTCTGACATTTTCTTTCATGAAACAAGACTAGATATCTTAGGTAACTTTCCTTGTCAAGTAAGTATATCTTGATTTATGAATTTTATATATTTGTACAAGAAAACAAGAAAAATATGCTTATTAAAGGAATAGTACCCAAAAATGAAAATTCTGTCTTCATTTACTTACCCTCAAGTTGTTCTAATCTGTATAAATGTCTTTGTTCTGATGAACACAGAGAAAGATATTTGGAAGAATGTAGGAAAGCAAACAGTTCTGGGGCACTTTTGACTACCATAGAAAAATGTCCTACTATGTTAGTCAATGGTCATCTGTTTGGTTACAAGCATTCTTCCAAATATCTTTCTCTGTGTTCCTCAGAACAAAGAAATTTAGAAGACTCAAGGGTGAGTAAATGATGACAGAATTATTTATTTTTGAGTGAACTGTCCCTTGAGGAAATTCTTTTTTTTTCAAGAGTACCACAGACCTCTAAAATGTTAACCACGAATTTCAACTCGATAGCAAAGAAAACTTCACATTACTTGATAATCCATCGAATACTAAATGTCTGGTTTCTTTATTTCATTCACAGAAAGCAATTCGTGTCACCACATTCATGCAGCGTCTCAGAGCCTCAGAAATGGGATCATCTGATGGAGCGGTAGAGAGCCACGGTGAACGGGTCAGAGCAGAAGGGTTAGATGGTAAGGGACCACAAACAGACTCGGCTGTGAACATGTCACATGAGGTGACCGTTGAAAGCAGACCCGGGGAGAATCAAGAAGAGAAATCAGGACACAGAAAAGCAGAGAAGGAGCCTTCAGAACTTGCAGAGCCACTTGCCAAATCAAACAGCTCTTTAAAACAAGGAGAGGAGCAGAAGAAAGATGAAAATAAAGAGTCTACAGAAGGAACTCACGAAAAGGACGTTGCAGGCCAGGAGAAAGCATCAACAGAAGAGAGCCAGAAATCAGCACCTACTGAGCCCATGAAAACCTCGAGCAGAGAGAACAGTGTTCCTGTCGGCAATGTTGAGAAGGAATCGTCATCTTTCCCCGAGACGCCAAATCGGCGTAAAATTGCTGCCAATCTTTCGATGGATCATGGCTTATGTTATGATGCGAAAACTGATACGGTATCAACCGGAAAGGAACAGTCTGTTAAAAAAGAGAACAAGACCAAAGCGGTGCCAGATGTACAGCCGAGCAGCTGGTGTCAAACACAACTTCCAGAGGCAGTAGCAGAGAGGCCAGTAGAAGTTGGGGCTGTCGGAGAGGTTAAGCCCAAGAGAAAAGATCTAAAGAAAGCAAAAACAGACAAGGGTAGCCAGTCAGTGAAAAACATCCAGTGTACATATGAAGGATTCGGGTCATCAAGCCTCGGCCGTGACAAAAAAGTATTTATGCAGGATGTACAAGAGATCCACAGTGCGTCTAGATATGGGAACCCATACTGTCCAACCTATTCTGTTAGCGGCGGGGCTGTGTACGGTGGTCTCATACCAGGGGGCGGAGCCGGTGCTGATTGGCAAATGGACAGCGTAATTGAACAAATAGAAAAGCAAATGGCTGCCGTGTTGGAGAAGATCGAGGGAGACATGCCTTCATTGCTAGAGCAGATCAGCGATCATCCCGAGACCCTGCCGAGAGCCAAGAGCGCCAGTTCTTCACCTTCACCACGACCTCGAACACAACATCATTCGACCCCTCCGCCTCTACCTACCACACCACGTCCAACGATGCCCTCTCTACCACATCTAACCATCCCCCCTCCCGCTTACCCACCACCCTCTCCACCCAGTCAAGTCCAGGGTCATCCAACCGCTGATGAAGATAACAGTGATGGTCAAAGGGATACAATGCGGTCTGGCCAGTCACCAAAGGGAAGTGTGTGAGGAAAAGGGTTGTAAATACGTTATAAGAATGTGTAGGCTCAACAGTGAAGTAGGTCAACCAACTAAAATAAAATCTTTTGCCTGAGGGTTTCTGACATGAAATTAGAGCATACCTTTGGGGGCTGTACAATGTTTTGGGGTTCAAGCTGAAATATTAAGAGATTGTATTTAACTGATAAGCAGCTTTTTTATGTTTAAAGAGGAAAGTGTCTTAGAGGTTTGAGGCAGAACAATATTTTGTAGTATAAAATCCAACAGTTAAGACTACTTTAACTGGTTGTAAATAACTCAGCACTATCATTGATGATAGCATAGTTGTAATGTCCTGTTGAGAATGCAAGCTTGATATGGTTTACTTGGATGCAAGATCAATTTGTGTAGAAACATCACCTTTCATTAAACAGCAAAAATTTGCTCTTCACCAAGCAGTGACTTTAGGGGATATTTTTATTTTCTCGCTTCATCGGTCTTGGATTTTTGCTCTAAGATAGTGAAGTTGAAGCAGTGCATGTGCTTACTTTCTACTTTCTGTAGTATTTCAAAGACAATTCAGTCTATTCAATCTATATACTCTCAAATTGTACAGATCTTTACACAACAATCTTTATTGATAGGAAATAAAAATTCTAACAGAACAGGAAAACAGGAGACTAGCATTTGCTCTTTTATTTATTTTTCATTTATTTATTATGGCAGTTATATGTGTCCATCTGTGTGTTTAATTCTAACCCCTTTGCTCTCTTTTCTCAAATGATGATGAATAATAGTAATTTTGCTAATATATCCTGAAATATCTCATATCTACTGTATATGCCGCGAATGTATGTGAAATGTAACTGTTGCTTCCACTTTCCTAAATATTATAGTTTTGGTGATGTGAATATTCTTTCAAGCTATTTTTGCACACTCTGTGAAAATTTCAATAAAACTCAAATCAAACCATATTGTTTTATAGACTGTTTATTTGGCACGACTTGTAATCTCAAGTAAGTCATGGGTAAAAGCATGACAATTGTAACGAACATCTTCAAGTTTAATTTGCACCATTCTTCAGCAAGTGCATTTGCTTAGGACACCGTGCACAGGGCTAACACAAAGACACTTGTTATTTACTTTACATTCACTGAGTTTAGGATGTTCTTAAAATCTATTCAACGTCGTTACCGACTAGAAAAGCTCAACTTTGTGCCCTTTCTGCGAGTAGCAACGTTTTGATGTACACAATAAATGTATAGCGTTTAATATGATTTCTAACTAGCAGGTTAACGTCCAAAAACTTCTTTTCCCACAGTCCACAGCGTAAGCCACGCTCCGGGCGAGTCCATTGTGTTACTTAATGGGGAGATTTCAAAGATGCAATGAAGATCTTCCGCAAACTAGATCAACATTTATAAGAATTACACGATTTCGCTTGTTTTAACTACAACGTGAAACGTTTAGCAAGTAATTTGCTGCCGAGTGAATGTATTTGACCGTCAACGACAAAAACGCGTTTGTGTAGCATCCATGTATCTTAAATAATAGGACATTCTCAACTCAAACTCTGCACATGTTGGTACTACGCTCGTGAACTGAAGAACACTTGCTGAACTGGGAGAGTACTGTTAACGGTACATGGAATAGCCGGTTAGGCAACCGTCCAGCCTCCCCTCAGACTGGAAAGTCACGGAGCTCACGCCACTTCCAGGGATAAAGTTACAGAAACGGTTTGATTTGACATTTTCTGTTGTTTATCTTTTGCCTGCGAGGTATTTCTGTATTCAGTACCGTGGAGAGGCCAAGTAATATCGGATGTGGTGAGTTCTGCATACTTATGTGCCTAGCTAATGCTAAATAGCTAACGTGTCCATAAGAAAACTATTGCTGCTAGCAACAGACAAGTTTTTACCGCTAAAGTAAGCAAAGCATACGCAAAAATGTGGCTTTAAATCTGAACTGGCTACTTTAGGAAGAGCCAGTTTACCACATGCGCAAGACAATGCGCTCCATGCGTGCATTATGAGCCAGGGCTAAAAGACATCCTCATGTTTGCGAAAAGTTCTCACGTCATATGGTTTGGCTTGTTTTTCAGAATCCCTTCATGCATTGGAAGAGTGTGCTAAACTAACGAGCTTCGTTTTTCACAGGCTAATGTTATCAGTGGAGCCGCGCACAACGTCTACGGCATGCCAGTGTTGCTTCCTCGCATCGTTTCCCAGAGCTAGCAGCAGCTTTGAAAGATAGCCAGATAATCTGACACCTAACGTAGTTGGCAAGCTGGTCTCAAATCTTTAGAGTACATAGAAAGACAGTCTTTAAAAAGTATTTCAAGCTTTACAATTAAACAATAAACTGTCTAAATATAGGAGAACTCACTGCGTTGTTTCTCCGGCTTGATCAGTGATCAAACCTCATTCAGTTTGTGTGGCCTTGTGCTTTAATAGTCTGTGCTGAAAAACGACTTGTAAACACGTCATTTCATAAATGACGCTTTATGAAGTCACACGATGCTCTTTTTGTTGAAAGTGTGCAAATCTGATTTAATCTCAAGAAGGTGTTTTACATAGAGCTAAATGGCTCGCACTACAGAGTGAGGGATTTGCACTCTCAAGTGCAGGTGCCTTGGCGGAAGATGCTATGTGTTGTGGGTTGTTTACATTATTTGTACCTGCTTAACAGTGAACTCGGGCAGGGTGTGAGCTGGCACGATTGTCTTTTTAATGCATCAAATGCGAGAGTAAGCGGCCCACTTGGGCCTTTGTCACAAGGTAACATCCCATCCCCCAACGGTTATTCCTCTCATTAACAAGAAGAAAGCCCATGCCTAACCCCTAATTTAGCAGCCCCTGTCAAGAGACAGTTTTTACGGTTTATTGACGCAGGTAAAAATCTTGCACGTGTGGCTTTAAGAGAGCTCTTCAGAAGTTATTAAAGCATCATTACAGTAAATAGGTAAATAAACTTTTGGATGATTTTTACAGACAATTATTACATTGTCATCTCTTCTATGTAATTCCAATCGTTTCCTCTCACCACCAGCATGAGTGAAATGGTTTTCCCTCATAGCCTGTCAAGTATGTCTGCTCCTTCCTTGGTAAATAATTGTGGCCTACTTTACAGAGTCACCTATCAACAAGCAGAGTTTTGGTAATGTTAACAATCAATCAGGCTTTAACCCTCCTTAGTGTTCATTTTGTTCACTGAATGTCTGTTGAACCTCAAATAAGCAGTTCTGATTTCTCTGCCAGCAACCTGCTGGTATCCTCCTTATTTGGATGGTTATTTTTTACAAGCTGGTAAAATATAGAGTTAAGAACCCAGGACTGTTGTTTTGGCAATTAATTGTAACCATCAAATAAATCTTATTTTTAAATTCCTGCAGGTGATGTGATGATGAGTTTGGTGCCATTCTTAATTTAGTCAAATGAGCGAATTATTTTCTTTAAACTATATTGTTCCTTAAAATACTGTACACAAATGCAATATCTGTTCAATACAGCCAAATGACTCCATAAAGCATGATAGCATGGGCTGTGTGTCTTATTTGTAGCTTTATGACAACAGATAGCGTGGTTCAGTTCAATATGCACCAAAGTGTCAATTCAAGGCCTGGTTTCACAGACATGGCTTAGTTTAAACCAGGACTATGCCTTAGTGGAATTAAGATATTTATGTCGCTGTAATAAAAATGCCTTAGAAGATAACATTACTGTTGTGCGTCTTGAGACAAAACAATGGCAATGATAAATTTTAAGATATTTCTGGGCAAGTTATATTCAGTTAAGACGGCCGCACATTCACTTAGTCTGGAACTAGCCTTAAACCTCGTCTGTGAAACCGGGCCATAGTGTCCCAACACATTCAGTGAGGACTTAAAGTGGGCGGGGTTTTCCGTCATGTCATAGGTAGGGTAGCCAATGAGGGACCGCAGAGGATTGCAGCACGCTCTGCGAGGCAGCCTTTTCCTGTTCCTTTTTATCCGAGCGGCTCCGCCCCTGTGCCACAGCTGCCATTTTGGTTTTGTTCCGTTCGCAGAAACAAACCAGAAACGCGAAACAGGCAGGGTGCAGACCGGACGACAGTGACTCGGCAGGATAGTGAAGGGGATTCAGTCACAGCATCTCGCCCAGCGCTGTTCGTGCTGTCGTCGTATCCTCCTCTCATCTAAATCAGCGAGTTAGTTTCACACGAGGAGCGGTTTGCTGACACTGAGCGTGGACTGAGAAGGATTATTGGTAAGAGCCGAATCATTCCTCTCAACATGCTAACTCCGTGCGAGCAGCTGCCTAACGTTACTTAAATGTGTGTTATAGGGTTTATTTCCCCGACAGCACTCATGTAGACTCGGTGTTATAATATAATTTATACGTATCACGGATCATCTCGTTTGTAAAAGCGCAGAGTTCTTTCATTCACTCATTAGCATGCGAACCTGTGACAGCTAACTTAGGCCTCAGACCTGGCTGTGTAAACTGCATGCACCAACTAATACAAAGCATATAGCAGGCTAGCTAACCGTACCGTATGTTTCCAAGAAATCCTCTCGCGTTGCTTGCTAGATGATCTTCCTGGTAACGTTCATTTATAATAGACTAACCGTTTGATGTTCGGTTTGATTTTAATGTTTGATTCCTTGACATACAGCATATGCTGCTTTCCCGTGAAATAAAAGTGAAGAACTGATTTAGACAGAGCAGTTGTTACAGCTAATAGTTCTCGTAACGTTAGATGTTATATTTTTGCTTATGTCATGCACTCGGATTATTCCCGTTTCGATTTAGCTATGGTGAGGGTGGGCAACTGAACGCTCACTCGCTGAAAATCACGCCATTGAAACATGACTTTTATTCAAGACATGTAAATCAACGTTTAAAAGACATTTTCGTTTCTTTTAAGAATAGTCACGTATTAAGTTATACTTAACATTGAACGTTTAAAAAAATACATCAAACTTTTCTTTCTGAGCGTTAATTTTATACAATTAAAAAAATCCTTACCTGTACTCATGAAGGACTAACGTTACTAGAGAAATAATAAAGTAATTCCTGTAGGTGATTGCGTCAGAATTAACTACCCCGTACGTGTTGTTTCTAGACGTTGTTCTTTAGTTATAAATGTGCAGTATCTTGTAACATGATTATACTGCACGATTGCATCGGCATGCGTAATTTCCGCTTTATGGCAGCTTCTCGGTTGCAATGTTTCTAGAATCTACTGTATGTTACAGTTGAACGATAAAGCAATAAACTGTTTTGTAAGTTTAGTTTCTGATGTCTGTAATTTGAACCATAGCGCTTCTCCAAGTCCACCCCTAATTTTGTGAATTTGGTCATTGTTTTATTAAACGTGCGTTTAATCGCACCACGCTTTATGAATGTTTTGTCAAATTCATAATATGAATGACAAGCATAATGAAGCTTGTGTTTGTGGAAAAGCCACACTGCCGTTGTTTTAATGAATCGGCGGTTTTGTTAAAGGCTGAATGGGCGAGTCAGTGGATTCACGACCTTTCCACAATAAACACAATGCTTCGGTCCGTGAGCTATTTATAGCCGAGGTGCTTCATCTTGCGGCAGAAATCTGGCTTTGTGTTGTGTAAAGGCAAATCGCCTTATTTCAAATACATTATAGGTAAAATAATAATGCAAGATCTTTCAAATTAATGCGCAATAGACTTAAGTTATTTGAAGTTGGCTTGGTGTTTTCTAGGTCAGTTTTTCTTTTGATGGTTTCTGTCAGTGACATAAACCCAGCTGGTGTAAAATCGATGTAAGAACATTCATTTCTTCCCATTTTTAGCCTTCGTTTATAGACTTCGAGTGAGACTGACTAAACTGCATTGTGGTACAATTGATTTTATATTCTTTATTGTAAAGGAACTGTCCAGTGCTGAAACGCCAAATTTATAACTATTAGTATTAGCATAAGCATTTTAACAGTCCAGCAGATGCTTATTAGGGTAATTCCAGCATTATCAGTGTGACATTTGCTGTCAAAATGTGAAATGTAAATTTATTTATTACCAATATATTGACCACTCTGTTTATATTTTCCTAAATCCCTGTTTGAGTTCAGACATCAGGAAAAAGATAAAATCATACACGTTTTCTATTTAAGATGAGGGAAATACACATTTGTTATGGATTTGACAAAAAAGGACACATGCTTTTGAGTGATGTATTTTCTAGGATTTACCAACAAATGGAGAAGAGATGGCTCTTCATAGAACATGTCATTGTTTTAATATTTATGTGCCCTTTTTTAAGGAAAATTTACTGTGAAAGTGGCACTTACCTGACTATGGAAGCTTGTGCTTTAAAAATAATTCAGTCTCTTAAAATGTTACTAGAATTTTTATGCCCTTCAAAATTGTATTGCAAGATCATAAAATATGTACCTTTTATTAATGCAGTTTCAGCCATAATATAAACTGTTTGTAGAGCTATTTTTATCCAGATGTGTGCACATTAAATTATTTATTTAAACCACCCGAGTGTTGCTATTTTAGTAGCACAAAAGCTTTTGCCAAGTCCTAGAGCAAACTGAAACTGCTGTTAAGCTTCTGCTTAAATGTAAATTATGCTTAAATATTCATTAAATTGTTTCTTTCTTTAAACACTTATGATTAAATGAAGTGTGCTGCAAGACAGTCTGCTTTATATTACATCTGCAGGTTTCATGTGATCTGCAGCGTCTGTGTGCAATAATCAGACATTACATGCTCATTCTATCAATTTGGAAAATACTGAAGCTGAGTTTTCAGTTTTTCTCTTTAGATGTCCAGCTCGCCGCTGTCCAAGAAGCGTCGCGTGTCAGGATCAGAGACGAAGACGGGATCCCACTGCTCCTCATCTAACTCTGTCAGAACCGAACAGTCACACACACCAGCTAACGTATGCTCACTTTAATCAATCTACACTACCTGTCATACATTAAATATTTTTCACATCACAATCAGACCATCAGATGTGACTTGTTGAATGTCCGTCTGTTATTGAGAATGCTCATGTTTAAATATAGTGCAACTGTTATTTTTGTCTCTGTAGGGCATGGCTAAGAATGGAAATGATGCTGAGATTGATGAGGGCCTGTATTCCAGACAACTGTGGGTTTCACAGCCTTATTTTAATGTATCATTATTCTTTTTAAATAAAAAAAGAGACACCCGGTCATGAGCGGTTGCTCATTTTAACATTTGTCTCTCAGGTATGTGCTGGGCCATGAGGCTATGAAGCGCATGCAAAACTCTAATGTCCTGATCTCAGGGATGCGAGGTTTGGGTGTAGAAATAGCAAAGAATGTAATTCTGGGCGGAGTCAAGAGTGTGACTGTGCACGACCAGGGTGTGGCCGAGTGGAAGGACCTTTCATCACAGGTCAGTAATTGGTCATGAGTCAAGCATAAATGTGTGAATGTGAATCAGATGCATCATTGTTCATTTTGAAATTGCAAGAATGTTTAATGACTAACATAAAGTGGTGATACAACGAAATGACATAGTGACTGCATTGTTATTAACACGACAATGACTAGAATTGATATGTAGTAGTGGTGCAACGGATCACAAAACTCACGGTTCGGATCATTTTATGGATTTTGGGTCAGCTAATGTAAATGCTCATCATAGTTTTATTATTATAATTAGAGGTGCACCGATTGACCGGGCAGCGACCGGAATCGGACGGTTTTTCAGTCAGTCTCAAGTCTTGCCGATTCCAAGCCGATCTTCTGTTGCCCGCTACACAGGCAATAACATCACTGCCATAAGTACATTCAAAGCCGCAAGTAAACGTGCGTGTGCACAGCCTGTCTTTCACGGCTTGTTTATACTCGCATGTGGGTCCACTGTGTTGCAAGTCTCTGCTGACAGACACGCATCTCTCATATCCACTGACTGCACACGTGCATACACGCATCATGTACTGTACAGAAAAAAGGTGCACTGTAGTACATCTCTCGTTGCTCCGTCTACTTGGGGTATGTATTAGGGGTGTAACGATAAACTCAGCTCACGATTCGGTACATATCTCGATGCTGGGTTCACGATACGATACACATCTCGATATTTTGAACAAAATTAAAAATTCAAATAACATTTATTTTCAAAATATTAACAATTTCAGTAAATTATTTTGTTGCACATACAACTTAATAAAGAACATTTTTTAACATTTTAAGGCTTAACTGAAATTAGAATTAAGAGCAAATTTTGATTTAGTTTTAGTCATAGTCTTTTGACTAAAATGCAATTTAGTTTTAGTCATCCCAATCTATCATAGTTTTAGTCTATTTTTAGTCGACGAAATCTATATTATATTACTCTACTAAAATCTATCTGGTGTAATTAAATGTTCCATACCAAGATTTAACTGTTTCGACATGATTTACTTTACCTTGGAATTAAATGAAACCAGGTCATTACCTTTATTTTTCAGAAAAGTTGAGTAACTACTGGATATGCATTGTTGTACCACAGAGAATATTAGACCATGAACGACATGTAGCAGTTCATTCAGTCTCATTTTGACTCAATTGACTCCTTTGTTCAGTGAAGGGCGTGTTCATTCAGTACATTCAACCAATGAAACGCTTGAGACAGTAATGAATGAGAAAAATCTTTCAAAAAGACATATTACATAAACTGTATTACATTTCTTCAATCCTGGAGATCACATACTTGTTTTTTAGCATGTCATTAGATCTTTTAATATACAGTACGACTCACTTCATCGCTTCTCTGTTCGGAACAGCGCTGTTTTTTTTGGCTTACTTTGTTGCATATCACGTTATGCAGCAGCTCAGGTTAGCGGATAAATTAACATTGGCATTTAAAAACGTTTGTGCTGCCTTTGTAATGAGTTTCGTGGTGACTCGTCTGCAGTCACGCTTCAAGTTTGCTGTGTTTTAACGGTGATTGTGAAGGAAAATATGACGCTTTGTAAACCACTTGGAGACACAGATTGTGTCTTGTGCTTCCACTTCTCACAGAGACTTCTCTCTCTACCGCATATGTGAGATAAGCACACGTGACACGCTGGCGCAGAGTAGGTAGCGTCTTGACTGCTGAACGAATAGAATTAAACATATCGTAAAATATCCCCATCTCTCTACGATGCGCATCGTAACATTTTTTGCATCGCGAACCTTGAAGTAATGTTACACCCCTAGTATGTATGCTAACAGTGATGCTAAACTCATGTTGAAGTCGTTCACTATGTGTAAAACAAACGTTTTGCTTGTCAAGACGACAAAGTTTTTTGTCTTGCGTTAAAACTACGGTAATTTCACTTAGGTAAAATCATATTCAACACGACTTATACTTGTTTTTAAAATCCAAAATATAAAAAAATGAATAAATCAACCTATATATGTGATTATCTGATTTACTCTGATTATCTGATTCATATTATCTTATAAGTAAATATGGTTTTATAATTGTACTGTCAATTATAGTTTGTGGATAGAAAATCAGGAAATGCAAAAATCGGAATCGGCAGGTTTCACTTATATTAAAATCGGAAACAGGAATCGGCCAAGAAAATTGCAATCGGTGCATCTCTAATTATAATAATAACTTATTTGCAATCAATAAAATGCTCAAAAATAGGGGCGCTTATATAAGGGGTTAAAGAATTTTATAAACATTAAGTTGTTAAAGTACCCAGATGATGGCAACAGATTTATTTAATATTATTATTTATCTTCTAGGCTATGTTGTACAGTATGCATGCATTAAAAAATGACAATATTTATAACAAATAAATATGATATAAATGGCAATCAGAGTAAACAGCTGACAAATGGTACTCTAGAGATCAGATCTACCACTAGATGGCAGACATGTAGTACTTCGATTCTAGACCAAAATGACGTCATGTTCCTATTCAAAGTGTTTGAGCAAATAGCAGAGCAAGTGAGCAATCGTGTCATTGAAGCGGAAGCAGTTCAGTTCAGAGCGTCAGAGTAAATTGTGAGATTTGTGAGAGAAAATCGCCAAATGGCTAATAAAAGGCTGTACCGCGAGGATATGTTACGAATGTTATTTGCCGATTCTGACACTGAAGGGGAATATTTAACTTTTGGAAATCACGATCGGTCGTCTAATGTCCGCGCGTCTCCCGGTACATCTGTGCAGCGCAATGGTGCTGCCGTGCAAGGCGTGAATGTTCACGAAGCACAAACGAGCGATCATTTCGACCCTTTGCCTAACGGAGATGGGGGGTGGCAGGGGTGAACGTTGTCGTAGTGTCCATAGGAGAGCTGTTGCTAGAGGTAGAGGCAGCTGATTGGGCAGATAGCTGGTCAACTGATCAAAAAATAGGCACATGCATTTTACTATGGCACAGTAATATAGTAATAATTTTACTATAGTTACTAATAGTTTTACTGTTGATTTCCTCTTTTCCTGATCATTTGGAATGAACAACAACATGTAAATAAGTTCAAAAATCAATTCAATATCTACTATTTCCTGAATATTACTGATGAACTGATCAGAAAGTAGGCTACTGTTCACATGCGTTTTACTACTATAAAGTATAGTAATATAGTAATAATTTAGTACTTTCTCCAGTTTTATAGTTGGTTTCTTCTTTTCTGATCATTTGGAATAAGGATCAAAGAGTAAAAAAAAACATGCAAATAAGTTCAAACATCAATTCAATATCTACTATTTCCTGAATATTATGAAATTCAAGTTGGCCGCCCCTGATGACGTCATAATATGCAAAGTAGATGAGTATATTTACACCCCACATAAACTTTCGGTCATGCCCAACATTTTTCTAATTTACAGAAGATCTCTATCTTTAAGTCCTTTCAAGCCACAAGCTTTTGAAATCTTGATGTCAAAATCCAGCATGTTTTCCAAAAAAACCTGGCGCCTAAAGGGTTAAGATATATGTGAGAATGCACTTTAATGTTGTACTCGTCCAGACACTGGAGAGAGAGTGAGCGCGCATTCGCTGTAAAACTGGAGAGAGAGTGTGAGCGCGGGGCGCGCTAAAACTTTACTCTATGATGAATAAACTTAGTTAATCTGCGGGTCACATGCTTTACGCAGCAGTTTTAGTTAAGTTATATGCGAGAATGTGCTTTAAAATTGTACTTGTCCAGATACTGGAGAGAGGGGGAGAGAGCGCGTGCGCTAAAACTCTTTTACTCAATGGTGAATAAACTTTGTTTATCCACGGGTCACATGCGTTCTGAACCATAGAGTACGATCCGTATGGATCACGGATCAACCGCGATCCGTTACACCACTAATATGTAGGCTATAGGCTAAATAATCAAACTTTACCAAATTACAGTATTCTGTTCATGGTGTGTGACTAACATGGTGTTTGTGTTTTAGTTTTACTTGCGTGAGGAGGATCTTGGGAAGAACCGTGCAGAGGTCAGCCAGGCTCGACTGGCAGAACTGAACAGCTATGTGCCCGTAACCGCCTACACTGGCACCCTCACCAATGAATACCTGACCCAGTTTCAGGTACTGCAGTGTTCACGCAGTTGAACACATGGGCTAAGTGATACTTTTCCCACGTGCATAAATAACATTGCAGTGGTTAATGATGAACAGGGTTTGATTTAATTAGCGTTTGTGATTGGCCAGGTTGTGGTGCTCACCAGCTGCAGTCTGGAAGAACAGACGCGCCTCGGGGAGTTTTGCCACAGTGACAACATCAAGTTGATAGTGGCTGACACGCGCGGGCTGTTTGGGTAAGAAAAGCTTCCAGAAAGGGTTGTAACAATAAACTCTGCTTATGTTTATTACGAGACACAATACTGGTTTTGCGATGCAATAGAATCATTAAAAATGTATTTCCAGAACAAGAACATTTTCAAAAAAAGTTTGTTTTTTCATACAACAATGTAAAACATTATCTTGTAAGTTAACAAAAAATCTAATCTGTCTTTTAAAATTATCTTTTTAAATTTTTTGCTTAAGTTAATGAAAGAATAAGGAAAGCTAAACCCAAACAAAGAACGTTAAGCTGTCTAACTGTTGCTTTCATTTTCGCACCAGAAGTATGCATTGTTATCTTAATAAGGAGCACGCTATAAAATATTTGTCAAAATCAACTGTATTTGTTGAGTAGTTGTTAAGTAAATGTTGGCTAGATGTAGCATTTCTGGTGTCTGTTGATTTACAAAAATGGTTTTTATACTTATATTGCGTAGGCAACTGTTCTGTGATTTTGGAGATGATATGGTTGTGTTGGACACCAACGGAGAGCAGCCTCTGAGCGCCATGATCTCAATGATCACAAAGGTAAGAACTGTCAGCTTGAGCCACAAAGAAAGGTGGGCGATCTGACAATTTTATATCATGGTTGATCTCGAAGATATCCACAATCTACTTTTCAGACATTGGAACATCTGGGCCGTATTCTTAAAGCTTCTAAGAATCCTCTAAGAAAGCTCGTAATTTATCTTAAAAACTTCTACGTAGGAGTCTTGGCTTAAAAGCGATTCAGGACCAATCTGAGAGCAACTCTGAGCAAGGAAAAGACAAAACTTTTATCTTAGTGAGGAGGCGGGGCTGACCCTGTTGCTATGTATGACACTGTCTTTTAAAGACTGTGATTGGTTTGTTGGCCAAGAAGGAAAAAAGAGCGCTTTCAAGTATAGGTTTGTTAGTTTGAAATTGCACATGTATTTGCATTGCATCAAAGCAGCTATACAAGAAAACAAAAACCAAGAAAAACAAAAGTTGAACACACACAAAAAAAATAAATCAGATCAACCTTAAAAGTAATCTGTTAATCGTCATGCATTGCAACACATATCTTTTCTCACTTTTCGTGTTTCGTCCATTTTCTCTGCTGCCAAAGAAACTCTTAAGTCTCTTAAAAGTCCTCCTCGCTACTCCTAACAATTTTGTCCCTAAAGAGCTCTTTTAAGGGTTAAGATGCTTTATCAATTACTTTTTTCTTTACTAAGATCTTTTCTGTAATTTTAAGGGGAAACCGAAATGCCCACATTTCTAAGAATTTTCTTAGAATTTTGTCACTAGGAGCAACTCCTTGAGCTAAGATTTTTCATGAATACGGGCCCTGCTCACCTGAACATTTTGCTGTGTTTTTGTGCATGTGTAAAGGACAGTGCTGGTGTGGTCACGTGTCTGGATGAAGCACGCCATGGGTTCGAGAGCGGGGACTATGTCACGTTCACAGAAGTGCAGGGCATGACAGACCTCAATAACTGTGATCCAATAGAGATCAAGACACTGGGTGAGTTGATTGAGTTATTCTAACAATATCTAGACATCACAGAGAGTAATGAAGAGTTATCGGCTTCAGATATGCATCAAGGTGAATTGTGACTAGAACACACTTTTACAAAAAGAGGTTAAACATTTCTGCAAAAGTGTCAAAGATCTCTTATAGTCTTGTTGTTGTTTTTTTGGAGCGACCTCTTCATGAAAACTAGAGCGTTAGATAGCAAACAATGTCATGTTTTTTTGGTGATTAATTTTTTGGTGATTAATTGAAAGGCATGTGGTTATTTTTGGGTCAGAGTTAGAGGATGTTGCTTGGATGTTTTATTTTACTTCATCTTTCTCATTGTGTGTTCAGATGCATGTGTGTCATCATCTTGGCAAGTGTGCAACAGCTCGAGACGTCTGGACCTCTTGACTATTTATTTGGCAGATTTCAAGCATTTGCCACAGTTTATGCAGGCCTACTTTAAAAAAATATTTGTTCTTTGATCTATGTAGCCAACAGTCATTAGTTCGAATACCGATCGCATCAGTCACTATCTCTTCACAAGAGGGCTAAAAAAAGAATTAGTCCGTATTTAAGTTACAACAATAGTGTATGTTGTAAATATCCGAATGTTAAATGGCATATCGATCAGATCGTACACACAATGCTGGAGTGACCCTCAAGACTCGCAAGAACTTTTTCTGTTGATACTTCAGAAAGGGTTTTTAACCAAGGTCTTAAGGTTTTTAGAAGAAAAGGATTTTTTTTTATTTCATTTTTGAATAGCTAATTAAACCTAAATACAATTTTAAATAACTAGCCATAGAAGCTGTTACGGTGTTAAAATGTGAAAAAGTTAAAATTTTATTTTGTAGAAAAGAAAAAATTAAATTTTGTGAATTAAATCCTTGTCAGATTATCAAAATCATGGTGCAATTCAAACACAAGATGCTCTCTGGAACATTTTCAGATCATACTGAGAATAACATGAATCATCAGGTTTTGCACAAACTATTGCTCGTTTTTATGAAGTATGCCTTTTAGATAAGTTGACCTAAAGTCAAGTGTTGGTAGATCAAGTGTTGAAAGCTGTAATGTCTTCTGTCATCAGGTCCTTACACCTTCAGCATCTGTGACACTAGCTCCTTTACAGACTACGTGAGAGGCGGTATTGTCAAACAGGTTAAGATGCCCAAGAAGGTCCAATTTGTAAGTTGATACCTTTGCTGACACAAATATCCCAAAATATATTGAAAGTGAATATTTTGTTTGATTCATTTGCTTGTTTCATCTCCCAGAAATCCATTCCCTCTTCAATGGCTGATCCAGAGTTCTTGCTGACTGATTTTGCCAAGTTTGATCAGCCAGGACAACTGCACATAGGCTTTCAGGCATTGCATGCTTTTGAGAAGAAACACAGCCGGCCCCCGAAGCCCTGGAGTCAGGTGAGCACCGTCCATAGTAGAAACTATGCCTGACTGCTTAAAGAAATTTCATAATGGACAAAAGGCCATGGCCAATTGTAGGTCTCATTAAGCCAGATTTAGACAACAAAAGGGTCTTCTGACTATTAAATAAAAGTTTGGGTAACTTTGGATTTGGTGAATTTGTGTCGTTTTAGCAACCCTGTAACATAACATTTATTCCATCAGGCAGCCAATTAGAATGGAGCTTGTGATTTTCAGAAAGGTTGTCTTAATGTGTAATATGTGTAAAACATTTTATAGGCTCGTACGTCCTAAACTCATCAATTGTAGACATTAATCTTTAGAAATGAGACAGTGTTGCCAAATACAGGGTTGTGGTCCTAAAAGAATGATCTGGCGTTACATTTAATTACATTTGAGAGCTGAGCTTTGGACATCAAAGTGAGTGACTCAGAAGTCTAATCTCTCTCTCTGTATTGCAGGCAGATGCGGATGAGCTTGTGACTCTGGCCGAAGAGGTGAATGCTGCACAGACGGGATCTGGCAAGCAGGAGCAGTTGGATCAGGCAGTCATCAAAAAGCTGTCCTGTGTGGCTGCTGGAGACCTGGCACCTGTCAATGCTTTCATTGGTGGGCTTGCTGCCCAGGAGGTTATGAAGGTAATGCCGTGTCCTGTTATTGCGTTAACCTTATCTTTATTTATGTTGAAAGATTTTGATACGTTTGTTCTGTCATGGCATATTATTTATTGCTTTTCTTGTACATGCACAGGCTTGCACTGGCAAATTTATGCCCATCAATCAATGGCTGTATTTTGATGCAGTGGAGTGTTTACCTGAGAATGATGTTGTTCTTACAGAGGAGGAGTGTGCACCTGTGAGTCCATGCAACCTACATGGTTATCTTTATCAACCTTAAAATTAATTTGAAGGGCTTTTCCACTGAAGCTACTTTCACACTGTGGCCCACTCAAAATGCTTACAGCTTGATGCGAAGAGCGATTTCATTTATTGATGTCTGTTTTCTGCAGAGGAACTGCCGGTATGATGGTCAGATTGCTGTCTTTGGATCCAAGCTGCAGGACCTGTTAGCCAAACAGCGATATTTTCTGGTAAGGAACTTAAGGTTGGCTGTATATCAAAATGGGTGATGCATACAACATGTAATCTGCGTTTTCTTTTTGAAAACTTGTATCGAGTCCATGTTTATGCTGCTAACTGTTACAATACCACTGTCCTGTCACTTGGCATGGTTTGCCTTTAGTTTTTGTAGATGTGGAATTTTAGAGTCGTCTTTGCGTTCAGGTTGGCGCTGGTGCCATTGGCTGTGAGCTTCTGAAGAACTTTGCTGTGATGGGCCTGGCCGGTGGTGAAGGAGAGATCATAGTGACAGACATGGACACCATAGAGAAGTCAAATCTCAATCGTCAGTTTCTCTTCAGGCCGTGGGACGTTTCAGTGAGTGTTTTTATTGTGAATACAAACATCACGTGTGAACTGATTGCTTTGTTGATTCACTCTGATTGTTTTGATCGTGAGCTGTTGCTGACTGCAATGTCTCTTTGCTGAGCAGAAGATGAAGAGTGATACAGCCGCTGCAGCTGTGAAACGGATGAACCCTTCAGTCCGCGTGACAAGCCATCAAAACCGTGTAGGACCTGACACGGAGAAGGTCTATGATGATGATTTCTTCGATAACCTGGATGGGGTGGCAAATGCTCTTGACAATGTAGATGCCCGTAAGTTAGATTGCAGAACATCGCCACAAGTGTTTGGTCCGGAAAAACATGTAGCTCGGAGTACATGCGAGTCAAAATGAGTAGTTTGTAATATGCGCCTATAGGCGGGTGCACAGCGTGCGTACATTCTGCTTATTACACGCAGAGGGATGCGCAGCAGCACACAAACATGCCAAATATTAAAAACAAATGGATTACTTTGTAAAAGATAAAAAATCCACCTTGTCCTGTGGTCTGCTCGCGCGCTTTAGCTTCGGAGAAGTGTCCTGTCTTTGCTCTTGCCAATTCTGCCGTGTAAATAGCGAATCCGCCATGGCACAAGCACAACTGGCTTTTAAAGGGAATGGGAGATGAGGCTCTGATTGGTTTACTGCACATTTTGCCCAAAACACACCCATGACTCATTAAGAGAATAGGGACAACCCTTTTAGACCATGCGCCTGGCGCGCTGACCGTTTTGTCGTCCTTAAACTAGCAAAAGTGGATTTGGACACGCCTTAAGTGCACTTGCGCTCTGCGCTTTAGGCCATGCGCTTAGATCCTTAAAATAGAGCCCCTCGTTTTCAGACCAGCATACCAGTGGGCGGAAGTGCATTTGCTATTTAAACATAACGTGAAAATAACTGCGTTGGACTAAAACTCCAAAAATTCACTATCATTTGTTTTTTGCTAAAGCATGTAAAATGTAGGCCTATTTAATTACCCAGAAAATCAACAATTTAAGTTGGGAATGTCGTCTTAGATCTTTTTTAGCAAAATATCTTCACTTTTTGTGATTTAAGTATGTATACTAGAAAAGCATGAAAACAAACATTGAAATTACTGAACAAAAGTGCTGGAATTTGACTTTTTAAAAGGTGTAAGAACCCTGCTTAAACCTTTTATCATAATTGTTACAGATATTGTAGTCTTTCTATATTAGGTTAAGTAGTTGTATGACTTGACTGTTCAGGATGCAGAAATCATTGGTCAAACTTGAACTTGTGAAATTAATGACTTATTGACATTCTTCCAGGTATGTATATGGACCGGAGGTGCGTGTACTACTGTAAGCCATTGCTGGAGTCTGGTACTCTAGGCACTAAGGGAAATGTACAGGTGGTCATTCCTTTCGTCACTGAGTCATACAGCTCCAGTCAGGATCCTCCAGAGAAGTCCATTCCTATCTGCACTCTCAAGAACTTCCCCAATGCGATTGAACACACCCTGCAGGTAACAACTGATATTCTGATATATACACAATGTTAACATCTTTTACACCTTTAGATACTTTCATATAGCCTGATCCTTGAGCTGTAGCTTTATTGTTGCCTTCTCTTTCTCAGTGGGCACGTGATGAGTTTGAGGGACTTTTCAAACAGCCTGCTGAAAACGCCTTGCAGTATCTGACGTAAGTTACCGTCACTCTAAACAACCCCCAAGGACTTTCCAGCTGTCTTGGAGGTTAATATGCAGTGTTGTCATCCCTCTCCAGAGACGCGAAGTTTATGGAGCGCACACTGAAGCTGCCTGGAGCTCAGCCTCTGGAAGTGGTGGAGGCCGTGTACAAATGCCTGGTGACAGACTACCCGCGCAGCTGGGAGGACTGCTTAACCTGGGCCCGCAACCACTGGCAGTGTCAATATAACAACAATATCCGTCAGCTGCTGCACAACTTCCCTCCGAATCAGGTGAGACCTGTCTGTGGTTTTCTTTAGATCAGCTCTCAGTGGACCTAACATGATATTGAGCATTAAGTTAAGTTGGTGATGCGCTTGTATCTGAATTCTTTCATTTCTTGTTAAAAACTGTTAAAAAATCTGAATGGCTTTCTTTTTCTTCACAGCTTACAAGCTCCGGGGCACCATTCTGGTCTGGTCCAAAAAGATGTCCTCATCCATTAGAATTCAGCACTAGCAATGTAGGTGTTCTCCATGAAAGACTCAAAATAAATGAATCAGACAGGCTAATCTCGAGAACAAGGCAAAATAAACATGCATCTTGAATTTGTGTTTCACTCACAGGATCTTCACATGGACTACGTTTTGGCAGCGGCTAACTTGTATGCAAAGTCATACGGCCTGCCAGGCAGCAATGACCGGGTGTCTCTGGCCAAGCTTCTGCAGAATATTAAAGTGCCCGAGTTCACCCCAAGGTCAGGAGTCAAGATCCATGTGTCCGATCAGGAGCTGCAGAGTGCCAATGCATCTGTTGGTAAGTTGAGAGCGGGTGCAGAACATCGGGTGGGAAGATTTTGATCTGGAATAGTTGCCAAGTTGTTTTTTGTCTCTTTGCATTACTTGTATCCATTAAACAGCATTGATAACTTTTGGTGGTCTAACATTTTGGTGATCTAATGTCAATTTATCTATTTCTAGATGACTCTAGACTTGAAGAACTGAAGACGCTGTTGCCTACCCCAGAAGTGACCTCTCAGTTCAAACTCTGTCCTATTGAATTTGAGAAGGTACCACTTATAGCTTTCCCCAATTTCCAGGTCTGTAGAACTTTCTTGAACTCTTTAGTTATGCCGATTCAATTTTCTCCATCAGGACGATGACACAAACTTCCACATGGACTTCATTGTAGCGGCTTCCAATCTGAGAGCAGAGAACTACGACATTCCACCTGCAGATAAACACAAGGTGTGTTATCAGTTTTTTATTTATACTATCTGAATGTTAAAGCAACACTAGGGAGTTTTTTTACCTTAAAATTGTCACTCTAAAATTATTTTTTTAGAATTAGAATTTTACTGCCACTTCTACCTAAGCAGCCCTCTTATCGGCTGAAATCACACTTGTAACTTTGGTGTGCGGGTAGGTACACAAGCCCCGCCCATCACCTGCTTTACGGCATATGTCACGTTTTACTTGTAGCCTGGGTGAAGTTAGCCAACATCTAACAATAAGACGAAACAATCTAGTTCAGCGCAAGTCTCCAAACCATCACCATGGCAGAGCCAACAAAAAAACAAAGAGGCAAAGAGAGCGAGTGGGCGGACACGAGCCCAGACACAAATCAATTTTCATACGGACTTGCACTCGGTGGCGTGAGCTGCAAGAGGCAACGGGTTGCAAAACAGCTGGAGAGCTAGCCTTCCTGCTACTGGATTTGAAAGTTTGAAATGTACATTTTTTTCTTACTGTCCTCTGCTTGTTTATTGGCGCGCTAATGTTACTGGTTCACAATTTATAACCGTAAGGTAGACTAGAGATAATGTAATGTTGTCGGGTCTCAATAGCTTACGTAGCATGATCGTGAATTTAGTGTCATGCTTGTAAACGATGACTACCAAACCACAATAAATGTTTTATGGTCAAAAGTTGCTGATTCCTTAGTTCATGCACGTAGACTAATGTTATCGGTATCTATAGTTATGGCACTATTCCATTAGCGAGTTGAGTGTAAATTAGTGATTGCACCTGATACACAAAGCACAACGTCTGGTTGTGAGTGTGTTTCTGAAAATATAACTACAGAAAATTATTTTCGTTGGTTACTAAACACATTCACGTCCATGCGTTGGGTGACTGCAAATGTGCTACGTTAGCACATTAGCTGCTATGTAGCTAGCACGTTATGCGCTAACGGCTAACAACCAGCTGCACCCCGTTGGAGCCAAAAGAGAGTGCTTTAGTACATGCATAGTTTATGAACTGACCTGATGTAACAGCGGTTTCTGCTTAGTCAACAAATTCACGTGTATTGCGTTGCCCACGGGGATGCTTATACAGCGACAGTATTTACGACACTGATAACAGACAATTAGGCTTATCAACCACACGGGGGAACCATAAGCAAAAGTTCTCTAATGTTGCTTTAAATCCACCCATTCTAAACCTTCACTTTCCTTTTTTTGTTTCAGAGCAAACTCATTGCTGGAAAAATCATTCCGGCCATCGCCACGACGACGGCTGCCGTGGTGGGTCTCGTGTGTCTAGAGCTGCTGAAGATCATTCAGGGCCACAAGAAGCTCGAGTCGTACAAGAATGGCTTCATGAACCTTGCTCTGCCTTTCTTCGCCTTCTCTGAGCCCATAGCTGCCCCCAAGCACAAGGTACGTAGTCGAATTAGCAGCATTCTTAAACATGATCTACAGTGTTCTCTGAATTATTTGAACATTTAACCTTCTTTTGCAGTACTATGAGATTGATTGGACACTTTGGGATCGGTTTGAAGTGAAGGGCATTCAGCCCAATGGAGAGGAAATGACACTGCGACAGTTCTTGGACTATTTCAAGGCAAGTTATGTTTGATGTAAATCATGTGTTAAAGTGCTCAATATACTTCCTATTGAATCATTATTTTATCTCTGACTTTGTGTATTCTCCTGTCCTTAGAATGAACACAAACTGGAGATCACCATGCTGTCTCAGGGAGTTTCAATGCTCTACTCGTTCTTCATGCCTGCAGCCAAGCTGAAAGAAAGGCTGGAGCTGCCGTAAGTCTGCATCATTTTATGTTCTTGGAGACAGAATGACTTATCAGAAGTAATATGCAGCATCAGTAGCAATGCTAACATTATTTGTCCTTTGTTTTCCATAGGATGACTGAGATCGTGACCAAGGTGTCCAAGAAGAAACTGGGCAAGCATGTTAAAGCACTCGTTTTTGAGCTCTGCTGCAATGACGACACAGAAGAGGACGTGGAGGTGCCCTATGTCAGATACACCATCCGCTGAGAAGGTTCTTGGGGTCGGGAGGGAAGGGTTGGAGGAGTGAGAGGGGGCCCACTGGGGATGTGGAGCCAATTGGAGAGCATCGGTATGTTTGGAGAACCCAAAGAAAAATCAACAGAGGGGTGATACTATTTTTTTAATCAGTTACTGGATAATACAAGTATTATATCTCAAACACCCCTCTTTCCTATTGGTCGAGCTCTCTTGGGTATGGTTCAATCTTAGGCTGGATAGCTTTAAGAACGAATGTGAAATGTTCACGGGGAGCATGTGAAGTTTTGGCTGTAACTTATTTAAACCGGTCGTTCTAACACACAACTTCAGTGAATGAATTTATCTGTAAACTGATCGTCAATCATCTTATACACACACTTCTCTCTGTTCCTGCCCTCATGATATATTTTGTGGACACCATCTTGCTTTGTATTCTGAAAACACTGAATTGAATAAAATATTGACTGATGGGGAAAACATACAAAATATACAGATTGTGTTTTTTTTTACAAATTCACTGCATTGGCGTGTTGTCAACGTGCTCATGGTGGATTTTGTAATATTAAAAAGCTCTTGGCTGAGGTGTCAAAGCGAGTTGGTTTATTGAACTCCTGCTCTTCCTGTGGGAATATCCCTTTGCCTCTCTGGCTTCTGTTTGGGTTTGGGTTCAGGAACTTGCACATAACTTTTTATTTTATTTTCCTTTTTTATGTTTTGGCAGACTTTGGTGTACACCTTGTAGAACATAAACTCTGTATTCTTTCTACTTTGTTAAACTCCAAAACAAACATTACAGTACAAAACGTGGTTTTACTCTGTAATGGGAGCACTTAGTGTGTTAGTGAATAAAGTTGGAAAACGTTCTTGCTTTTATTGTCTTTTCTTTACTACCATTGTTTTGAAAATGTGTCTGACGTTAATAAGTCTAATAAATAACTTCTGCAGTTAACTGCTCGTCGCCATTATTTCAATGTTAAGAACAAGTCTGAAGTTATACATGCGATGAGGTCATAAACAATGTACAGGTGTTACTGCTTTTGGAGGAAATACCTACTTCAGTAGACTAAAAAGAACTGATGTATTAGCCCATTTATATTATAATATAGAACGTTGTATAAAGTTGTAAATGCAAAAAATCTTTAAAAAAAGAGCCTTATTAATATTTTGGATAAATGACCGAGACATCAGAATTTATAAAAAATAAACGTATTTAAACAAAAAAAATAAATGTATAAACTTAGTGTTTAAGTGTTAAATAAACTTTCTAATTTAAATCCATTTGGCTCGTCTTACTATAATTTTGTTTGTTACACATTGTACCACATTCCTACCAAGAGGAACCATCTTCAAAGCATGATGCTGCTACTGTTGTGCTTTGCATCATGTGATGTGTTTTCACAGTATTTGGCCCCAAAATATGGTTTACATCAAAGAATATTCTTCCTCCTCTTTCAAGTGGTTGTGAAAGCATGCAACTGTTTTAACAAAACATCTAGAAATGTTTTCGCCAAATATACGAGTCATGGGTATCTTTCTCCTGTCTACGTCACTGATCCAGACATGATCAGATCAGTTGAGCTGTAGACTTCACAGAATGGGGACAGTAGGTCCGGTAAACCATCCTTTCCCTTTCAGTCATGGTGTTATATACCGGATGGTGTTATTACAGAGAAGCCATTTGTGGAGATCTGTACTGTTAACAGAGGTGGTTTGGCTTCGCTCTGCCTGACAACAGGAAGCACAACTTTTTTTCAGCACAGGATGTGGTTTTAGACATGCAAGTGTAAGAGGAAGAGGGGAGGGCTAGGAGAGGGTGCACATCAATTTTTTTGTCTTGCTATCTTTTTCTTTTAAAAGTTGGAGCAGGTGTTTCTAAGATTTATGATCTGATTTTGAATATAATTCTCATTTGTTTGCCGGAATTTTTATTATATACGTGTTTGAAGATGAAATGAGAGAGGCGAAGATGGAGCCTAAGGACACGGAGGTTGATTCAATACCTTCCTGGTATGACTTTTTTGGGCACTATTTGCACAAACCTAAAGTCTTGATGTCACTCTGATCAACTGTTAAGAGTCTATATATATATACAAACCCTTTATTTCCGAGTCTCTTGACATACAACGAAACGTTATGAATATATAATAGTTTGAAGTTGCTTTATTCGAGATTATTTATGCTAAAGTTTATACTGTATATTCGTGTCATAGTTCTATTTGATGTGTCTCGCTCAGGTCTCCTAAACCTAGAGAAAGACTCCTTACCTGTGCCAACCTTCCAGATATTGCAGGGGTAAGATTTCACTTTAAGTCCTAAATCTCAACTAATTCAATTGGATTAACCTGTAGACCATGTTCTTTTGAGGGACACTAAAGTGTTTATCTGTTGGTTTTTTGAGCAGAAGAAAAGAAAACAAGACCCCGATGATGCTGAAAATTCATCCCGAATCTTGGAGGACTGTGTAAGTTGTAGTTTATGTCAAAGTCTATCAAACGAGTGCTCAACTGTTATGTCATAAAAATTATTTATGGTGTTGTTGATGTTGAATATTAAATTCCTCAATCTTCTATTTTTGATATTGTTAAATGTTTGATAATGGTGGAAGGGGGCTGACACTTTGGCACTTTATTATTTAACTGTATGTGGGCTCAAGAAACTTGAGACTCGTTGACTTCATAACAATCTGTAGCTTTCTTTGTCATTGGACATATCTATAATGCAAAAGACAATCAAGAGAATGATATTCATACGGACGGTTACAGCCATAAGTTAAAGAATGAAGTGCTCAGCTGTGAGTAAAAAGCTGACATTTACAACTCAGTTTCCTGTATCAATCCGGAAAGATGGCTTCACATGCGTACATACTCTCACAGAACACATCCACTTTGCCCCATTAAGTGATCTTGTTCACCTGTCATTGCTTTATTTGATGTGTCCGATAACAGTGAATATACATGATTCCTTCATGTACCATTTATATATCATCGCTGTCCTTCTGAAACCTTGTATGTCCAAATTCATTGTTTTTCAGGAAATGAAAAAAAACACTGTACTGTTTAAATGATTGACAAGCACTTTTAATCCTCTTTATTGGTTAGATATTTGCAAAACCCAGTGACAAACATAAAGGGTGACTAATAGTAATGATGTATGGCAAAAAAATCACGAAATATGGAGATACAAGGTTTCAGAAGGACAGCAGCCCTATTTAATATATTTTACTTTTTCAGTAGTCTAATTTTTGACGTATTGAAAAAATGTCCAAATATTGATGGTTAAAATTATGTTTTTGTCTGGCTAAGCTCACTTTCATTCTAGTATTTTATGTATCCTAAATACAAGCAATTAAATAAATAAATAAATACTAATAATTAAGTATGGTTTTATACTTCTTCACATATCGTGTTTCATATTTTATCTTAAAAATGGTTAAGATACTGATTCTTTATTTGGTAGACAATACTGTACAGATAAAGCGCCCAGAGTTTTGGTTAAACTTAAAAGTAAAGGTCTTTGCACATACAGTCCGAAATTTTCGTATGCGTTTTTTCATATTTGGCGCTCGTTTGTACGGTGTCTCTGAATTGTCAAACGCCTCTCAAAATGCTTGCTTATGGATGCGAAAAACGCAGACAATCTAACCCAGTCCGAATTTTTTTATGACGGACGAAAATATCAGAGGCAGTGCGTAAATGTGATTGACACAATGTGAGATCGTATTTATTTTTTAATGTGCGGAAATTTCGGACTCGATGTGCAATGGCCTTAATGGTTAAAAAATGGTTGAACAAATATTATGTATGATTGTATCTGTGTGTGTTGTTATTGTTCTTAAAACAGACAACTGATTCTGATGTGTATGTTAGAATAGATTGAACTCCTTACATGTTAACCTATTTCATTTTTTTTATTGCCTGTGGGGATGTGCCGTTGTTAAATTCTGTGCTATAATACACGTCTCTTACAGGAAGATGACGACTTTCCCATCGATGACCTCATACAGGATTCTGAGGTATAGACATCACTGTTTGTTTATTTATAATATACTGTATTCTATCTATTAAATGTAACTTCTCAAAATACGCTAGTTGTATCTCATTAACCTTTATAATATTTTCCGAAAAATCATGATGGAAGTCAAATAACTTCGATCCTTGCCTAATGATTTTTCGGTTTCATCTATATGAAATTGAAAGTTCAAATGTCTGTGGTGAGCTGTCAGTTAATTTTCTCAGTTTCAGTAGATATCCTTGTCAGAAAGTTAATTTCAGCTTTTGTTCTCTGCTGTTGGCCTACAGGGTCCCTGTAACAAACGAGTCAAACCCGTTGACAAAAGTTCTTCAGTTACTGGTATCATAACACCAGTGAAGACCCCTGCTCTGAAGCGCTTGGGTCAGTCCATACAGGTGAGTTATGCTAATACACAGTTGTTAATAGTGTGTTACTCTATGGCTGAGTGTGTTGCAAGGTGGTTGCGTACTAGCCCAGGTCACAAAATCCCACCTCCTGGTCCCTTAATAGGGCTTGGGTCCCTCCCTCATTGTGGATTTTGTAGGTTAGCACTTTTATTATCAGCCGGGGTAAAGCTTTTTAGGTTTGAAAGCTGTAAGCTGATCTCTCCAATTGATTTGAGGTATCATGTATGTTCACCGCTCAGATTGTGTGGCATGTGTTATATGGACCCCCAATTTTAACCCTTAATTGACTAACAATGAAAATGAGTAATGTCTTATTTTAAAAAAAAACCACCCTTAGCGTTCCATCAGTTTCCGAACAGAGGCCCGACCTTTGCCCCCAATGCCAATAAGAACACGTCAGAAGGCCTCGTCGTTTCCGCGGCGGCGGAGTAGCCAGCTGTGGAGTGATACAGTGGGCAGTCAGAGTCAGGAGCTCAGCACCAAAGAGATCAAGCGACAGGAGGTGAGATAAACGGCTTGAACTTGAACTCACAACCTTTGAAGATTATTTTTGTAGGTTGTAATGAAAAAAGCGCCTTAATTATTTACTAGTTTGAGTTTGAGTTAGTGTTAAGTGCTGGCTTACTGTGCACCTTTTCACAAGAGTTTTCGGCTGCCCGACTCTGTCTTCACTACCTTAGTTGTGAAACAGGAAGTGAGCTGGCATGTGAGGCCATGTTCTCTATTTCAGTCGCAGAATTTCCTCTCTAGCTCTACCTGCGTGTTTCCTTACATTTGAGTGAGACAGAAATGCAAAGCGGGTTTGGTTGAGATACCTGACTGCATAACTCAATGCCAGAACTTTATTCTGCTGATGACATGCAGAATTATTTTGAAAATGTGCCAGTTTACAAAAATCGCAACAGTTTCGTAAACCAGACAAATGTGTTAACCACAAATTTGTGCTTGTAAATAGGATCACCTGACCTTTGGGGTTAAAAAAGACTGTCTTGTATTTAGCTTCACTTGTTGATGATCTCTTTGCAGGTCATATATGAGTTGACACAGGGAGAGAAACAGCTCATTGAAGATCTGAGTCTAGTGAAAAAGGTTTGTCCTTCAGTCAGTGGAATTGTACTCAATGGTGTTTTTACAGACAGGATTTTAATCTGTACTGTTTTTTACAGGTATACTTTGAGCCTATGTTAAAATTAGACATTATGACAGAAAGTGAACTGGGACAGATTTTTGGAACCCTTGATTCTTTAATACCCCTTCATGAAGGTACATTTTATTTTGTAACCCAAACTATGGACGTTTCCGTGGACTGGTGTGTTCAGCACTATTTTCCTGGTCGTTTTAGATCTTTTAGCCCGTCTTGAAGGTCTTCGTGGAGCGGAGAAGACTGTGCAGGAGGTCGGCCCGACAATGATGGATTGGGTCAGTGTTACAAAGAAGATTTAAAGATAGCCATGACAATTGAAAACATTATTATTAGGTCGCAACTTTAAACATTTCTTCTTTGTGCCCTTTTTATAGTTTCCTTGTTTGGAGGCATATATCACATATTGCTGTAATCAGGTTGGGGCAAAAGCTCTGCTGGATCAGAAAAAGCAGGACCGTCGTGTTGAGCAGTTCTTACGGCTGTGCCAGGAGTCGTCATTTAGCAGAAAACTGGATCTTTGGAACTTTCTGGACTTGCCTCGTAGCAGGCTGGTAAAATATCCTCTGCTGTTAAAGGAAATTCAGAAGAGCACTCCACCTGATCATCCGGATGAAGAAGCTTTGCCGCAGGCTGTGAGTTTACTTCTGTATTCCAACGCATTTCCGAGTGCAATCGACTGAGAAAAATAGTGGGCGTGGCTTGTGTTTTACATTGCGATTGGATTGGATTTATAAAAACACGAAATGCATTTCAAAATGAAACTAGCAGCATACTGACAGTTGAAGGGGAGGAGTTAACGGCTCTGCCCTGCCCAAGCCGTCTAACTGACTTCATCTGAGATGGATAGCCACTAAAGGGCAGAAGTGCATTTTCAGATTTTGATTAAAGATTATGAGGGCACAGGAATTGTAAAAAGTGAATGACACACACTGATAACCTATTTATAACAAACACTGCAATATTCCATGAATAAATAGGAATTGTTATTTTTAATTTCACCAGGACTTTAAAGGTGTGATAAAGTGGTGTTGTTTATTGTTTTATACTGTTGTACGAGGTATGACGTTCGCGTGGTTTTTACAGTCAAAATCATCAAAATCAATAAGTAATAGGCTATTTTCTACCCAGGTTTTGAGGCCAGCTCTGCAAACGCTCGGTTTTAATGGGCGTGCCGCACTGAAGACTTTATAAGTAAACGCCCACCGCTTTGATTGGATAGCAGTTTGCGTAGCTGGAGCCTTCTGTGAATTTGGTTAGAGATGTAACGTTAGGTTACACATTAGCACCATTCGCAGTTTTCGCAGGGCATTGGTATTATCTGGAGACCTCCTGTGATTTATTAATTACCTCCCCACATCAGTATTTCATGTGACGCATTCGCACGGGATGATTTTACTCATATTTACTGAATTATTTCCCGGATGTGATGGCAAGGCTTTGCGTGTAGTTTGTATAGTCTACACTTGTATTGCGTTTAATGATATATGACCATACCTGTCAGCATTTGAGACCCGTGATCGCGAACCCGACAAAAGATCACCGCGATCGCGGGTCTCAAATGTTACGAGAGTTTCCATGATGAATAAACAAACGTGAGACTCCCGGTAACTTATGGATATCACCCAGCACCCGAAAGAATACCAAAACACTTCAAAACAGCCTCCATTATTCGCAAACGGTGGATAAAACCTTGAAAAATGATATATGAGCCCGCCAAATCACAGAGATGCCGATTACAATTATTACAAATGACTAGAGGTCCCCAGGTAACACTATCAGGGCATATCAAGCGATCTCTAACAAAGCAATAGTGACGCATAGTACAAATATGTTTTACTCACATAAGATTGCTGCGCCATTCCTATCGGATCCAATATTGACGGCACTGCTTTTTAATTTCGATCTGTGCCTTGTTCACGAAGGAATCCTCGGAGAAATTAAACGAACAAACGCTCCATGTTTTCCCACGTGAGCTGGAACGTCTTTAAAAATAAACTTTAACCCGCATTCCTACTGTCGGAATCCGAAGGAAGGTTATGCAGCGACTGTGTTCTTCCACAACCAGGGATGGCACAATATTTAGCGATCTTTAACGGCATGTTTGTTTATTGCTTGCTAGCTATCTGGTTGTGCACCACTTGTGGTACTTCAGTTCTGTCATGCGCGAACCAGTGGGCGGGGCTAGAGAAGTAGTGGTTGATATTTTTCTTTGGAGGCGGTGGTCAACCTGTCAATGTCGTGGATAGGTGCATTCCAGAGCCTGGCGTTCGCTGGGCCTGGTGTCAATAACAGATGTAATCTCAGTAACAAGGTCGTTTTCAGTTCTGACACTTACATGATGTTCGTGAATACGATTCCCTCTTATATAACAAAAGCTCGGGTTAAAATTGTGATTTTAATTCATGGCACCTTTAATATGTAGTATATATTCATGACTTCTTGTACTTCTTCATGTGTTGTTCCCTCAGATGGATCTTATCCAAAGAATCATAACAGAAGTAAATCTTAAGACTGGAGAGGCGGAGTGTCAGTTTTACAGACGTGGGCTGTGTTACTCAGAAGACAGTCAGAGGGTTCCGGAAATTCAGGCCTCTCGTTTGCTATACTGTCATGGTGAACTGAAGAGCACTAAAGGACATGTAATTAGATTTCCTTCGAGCTTTTTATATTTTTTCCTTATATATATTTATATTGTTTTATTTTAATTCCCAGTTAATGTATACAGTATACTCACTTTGAAGCATATGTTTAGAAATAATTTATTGTTTACTGGTTTTCTGTTTTTTCTCTCTAGAAGCTGCATGTGTTCCTGTTTGAGCTGGTGTTGGTTTTGACTCGACTGGTGGCACAGGACAGGGAAGGACCGGTCCAGTTTCAGGTGTATCGTCAGCCCCTCCCCGCCGCTCACCTCCATCTGGAGGACCTACCCGATGGAGAGCCAAGCAGTTCTGGATCCTTTCGTGGAGCCTTTACTGGAAATGATAAAGGTAATAGCACTGTTTCTAATGTTTAGCAATAATGCAAACTATAGTGACGTTGTGGGATATATTTCTCTTAACCATCTATTGCACGATGTTGCCTCAGGGTATCACTGTGTAAGTATTTAATGCAAATAGAAAGCCAAGAACATGAATCAAGGATGATGGTTTATAGACAAGTCAAACTTTATTTATGAAGCACATTAAAACAGTTGAACGTTATGCAGTTCAGAAACAGTACATGATAAAATGAAGAAAAAAAAGATAATAATAAAAATAAAAACAAATCAATAAATGACAAGCATTTCAGAGGGATAGTCAGTTGATTCTGAAACTCAAATAAACACTTCAAAAGGTAAACACAATCAAATGGTAAAAAATAAAGTAGATCTCTAACCAAATTTAAAAAATGGAAGGGAATGCCACATTGTAAATAGACTGTTCTAAAACTGATTTAATACGTTTACATCAGAGCTAGTGTTCATTGTTAAAAAAAAAAGATCTGTTGTTGTGCACCATCTTGAGGATATCTATTTTGCATGTATGTAGAATTTACTGCTATTATTTAATTTCTCATTATCTTTTTAAAGATATATATTTTTTGTATTTTCTTAACAATTAAGTCAAATAAGTTATGAATTTAAACAATATATTATATTTTATATATTATTTAAATGTTTTAAATAAATATATATGAATTATATAGGCTGTTATATTATATTCTGTGATGTAGTTAACATACAGTATTGTGACATAAATTGTTACAATTCTTTCTGTTGTCGCACATACATGAAAGGAAACGCTGTATATAAATAAATATAATATAAATATATAAATATTTTATAATATATATATTTTATAAATCATTTATAATAAATGTAAATAAATGTGTTATTACAGAAAATGAAATCAAACATACATCATGTTTACTTTCCTCTTCATTTGATATTAAATGGCCATTTTCTAATTGTTTCATCTTATGCCAATTTCTCTCCATCCTCCACACCTCCCGCTTCTGCTTCTGACTTCTTCAGTGAAGAATTGTTTCCGTGTAAGCACCACAGGACGCACCAAGTCTCAGTCTCACAGCCTGCAGGCCAACGATTCCTTCAATAAGCAGCAATGGATTTCCTGTCTGCGCCAAGCAATGGTCCAATCACGAGACAGACAGGCTCAAGCCAGCCAATACAAACCCTCTGACCGTTTGAGCCCCGACCCGGCACTCTATAACAACATTGCTGAACTGAACTTAAACTCTGATGTGGAGATGCAAGACACATAGGCCGAGGCTTAAAATGCTCTCTGGTTCATCGAGTCAGTGTGAACACATTTTGTTGTGACAGTGACAACCAACTTTCTCAGGACAAAAGACATCACCCAGCTGACGTCTTATACCTTATTTAGAGAACGTGTAGCAATATGTATTCGTGTTTCACATATGCAAATGTTTGCTGGTGCCTGATGTCTCATTGAGGACATAATGTGTATTAGATTTGTGCTTCTAGCTTTTGTATGATTTAGGTTGTGAATGATGTGATCATGAATATATGAATTGTTAGACATAAGAACCAGCTCTCAATTCCTTATTAATTTAAATAGAGCCTCCATTTTCCATCTGATCTGGTTAATAAACGGTTTATTCCGTCTGAATGGTATCTGATGTTATGTATATGTATGCTTGTCATCATTGCACTTTGGCAGTATGAGAGATAATCATTGTTACTGTAGTTTTTTTTTGTAGATACAACCTGAATGTAGCTCAGATGTGCTGGTTTTTGCCATTTGAACTCGAAGGTCCTCTGAGATATTTTCAAAAGGTACTTTGGTCCATTTCCCCCTGTAATACATAATGGTTACCATTTGGTTTTCAATAAACTGACAACTTCCATAAAACCAGTTTAGTTTTGTTGCACCATAAACTTGAGACTTTCATCTGTGTGCAAGTTTTTTTATTGTAAATATTTGACTTGTGTTTTCCTAATAAACTGTGATTAAAGGAGTAGTTCACCTTCAAAAATGAAAATTCGGTCGTCATTTACTCACCCTGTTGTCATTTTAAACCTGTGTGTGATTTTCATTCTTCTGCAAAACACGAAAGAAGATATTTTGAAGAATGTTGGTAACCAAAAACCGTCGGTCCCCATTGACTTCTATGGTATGGACACAAAACAATTGCAAGTCAACGGGGACAAACGGTTTTCTGTTCTTGACAGAATATTTAAGAAAAATGGGTTGCTTATTTAAGACCCGTATTTAATCAACATAACATGTTTTCCAATTATTGTATATATGTACTAACTGCTGTTTAATAACATGACAGTCACAGTCTGTTAGTGCCAAAGCTGTTCTTAAACAAAGACAAAGACATGGCTATAAATAGAAGGGCGTGAAAGGAGAAAGGAAAGATTAGGGATGATTAAAGCAGCTTCGCAAACAGGACAGCCAGGAGTACAACAGGTGTAGTGAGAGGGAACTAAACGCTTTGAAATCGTACAATTGAGGTGATGTTTGGATCAACAAAAACACTGGTTCTCACGGAAAATTGGTGGACAATAGCGGGCCTGTAAGGGTGAGTAAACAAATGTTTTGTGATTAACAAAATTATTTTGTAAGGGTTAACATATAGGTAAATGTGTTATTTTCCTTTTTTATTCTACTCTATATATTTATTCTATAGCCTATAATAAATAATAAATATAATTTTTTTATTACCGATATCACAGGCAGGGTCACTTGGTGCACAGGTTAGCTAATGCCAAGAGTCGAATCAACTCCAATGAACAACTCGTGTCAGGCCTTGTGCCGCACTTTAGTTACTCAAAATGGCCTTCAGCCAGAACACGTGGACATATCACAGTCTGTACTATACACGTCCATCATGGGACTTCTACTGGTGACGGATAAGGAGGTACAGTAAGAGAGTGCATTATTGAAATAATGATTTTACTCCATGTATGTTTTGATACATACAGTAAGATTTGTGTTATAGTGTATATTTCTATCAGACTCACCCGTTCTCCGGTGAGTTATGTATATCTGGTCTTAACCTCGGTGTTGTAGATGATAGCGTCTTCCCTCCCTGCTGTGCTATAATTGGATCAGAGCCCTATAAATAAACAATAAATCACAGTATAGGGACATACCTGTTAGTGGTGTGATGTAATTAAACATGTCATACTATCTGTTGTATTTCTACAGAGGGAGCTTCAGCTGGGCAGTGGACAAGTTGGACTGTGCAACGTTGGAAACACTGTATGTCTCAGTTCACAAAATATGGTTTTGTTGCTTTCTCTATCTCAAAAGAAACTTGATATTCTTTAAAATTCTATATTTATTTGTCAGTATCTCTCTCTTATGTATATCATTATTGATTTACAGTGTTTCCTCAATGCAATTGTGCAGTGTCTCTCTCATACTCGTGGTCTTCGAGACTATTGTCTGATGAAAGCGTATCTTCAGGACAAGCATTCCAACCAAGAGCCTGTGCTTATGAATGGTGATCCACCCAATATTATAATATAACTTTGCTGATGTGACTCAGTTTTGCCATAGCTTAGATTTAAATGTATTCATTTTTTTATTAATATAAGCATGCCGATGTCTTAGCTATTTTCTATTGTTATCATTTATTTATATCTTTGTTTATTTTGTGGGTGACCTCAATGTAGAATTCTCCAAAGTTTTGGCTGCTCTGTGGGAATGTGATAGTGGAGATAACACAGTGAACCCTGGGAAGTTTTATGCATTTTTAAAGAGGCAGTACCTCACTTCAGTGGCTACCGGTGTGTACAGTTTAATGCGTTTTATTGTTGTACTTCACATGTACAAGTTTTATACTCACATTAGAGATCGCCAAAGTCATGAATTTGATTCCTAAGGAACACACAAGCTAATCAAATAAATACTTTTTTAAAGCACTTTTAGGTCCTTTTATATAAAAGCTTCTGCAAATTGGATTAATGGAAATATGTAAATGTATCAACATTTATTAAAGGGAAAGTTCACCCAAAAATTAAAATTCTGTCATAATTTAGGTCTACTCACCCTCAAGTTGTTACAAATGTGTATACATTTTTCTTCTGATGAACACGGAGAAAGATATTTGAAAGAATGCTTGTAACCAAACAGTTCTTGACCACCATTGACTGTCATAGTAGAAAAAATTACAATGGTAGTCAAAAGTGTCCCAGAACTTTCCTACATTCTTCAAATATCTTATTCAACAGAACAATATATATATATATATATATATATAAAGCAATTTTTGGTAGTCAACGGTGGCCATGAACTGTTTGGTTACAAGCATTCTTTCAAATATCTTTTTCTGTGTTCATCAAAACAAAGAAATTGATACAGATTTGGAATAAGATGAGGATGAGTAAATGATAGCAGAATTTTCATTTTTGGGTGAACTGTCCCTTTAACATTATTTATAATGGTTGTATGTACCTGAAATGTTACAATCCTTACATAATGTGTTTTATACTCTCACACAGTCAACAAGATGCCCAGGAGTTCTTACGGTTCCTTCTAGACAGACTACATACAGAAATCAACCGTTGCCCATCCCAACGTCCTGCAGTTATTCCAAATAAAGAACCAACATACTCACGATTCAGGTACATGATGCCTGAGATGCAAAGTCTGGTTTGTGTTAGCAGAATCCATAGTTTTTCTCCTATTGTACTGTATGTGTACTGTACTGTATCCCTGAACACATTTTTGGGGTCGCGACATACCAGCTAAGAATCACTTCTTCTGTTTTCTCTTGCAGGATATCAGAGGAGGCTTTTGCCATGTGGCAGAAACATCTTGACAGGGATGACAGTAAGATTGTTGGTATGAAGAGCTGTTACACTTTGTGTTGTGTTTGCAAACCTGTTAACTGTTTTCTCAGCACCTGAGTTTCACACAGTTTCACTGCCACAGATTTGTTCTCAGGTCAGTTGCACAGTTCCCTGCACTGTTCCATCTGCTCTCATTACTCCAACACCTTTGACGTGTTTTGCGACTTGTCACTTCCCGTCCCAAAGGTAACATTCTTCACGTCCTTTCTGGTGTGTGCAGATGATGTGTCTATGTATATGTGTGTCACACACATGTAATACAGAGCAAAGTTATATAATTATGTTGTCCGTTGCTAAAGAAGAGTGAATATGGCCGAATTGTCACACTGAAGGAGTGTTTAGATCTCTTCTCACAGGAGGAAAAACTTGATAAGGAAAACTCACCAGTAAGTAAAGAAAATTAACAATGTGTTCCCGTTTGTTATATCTTGCTTGCATGGACATTTATGTCGAAATCTGTGAAATTTTGTGTCTTAGATGTGCGAGCGGTGTAATCGTCGTACTGAGAGCACAAAAAGACCATTCAAAGGTTCCCTAGAATCCTTTATAAATATAGAGTTATTGGAGATTATTTGTGGTGTGTGTTGCATTTTGACAGGTCTCCGGCTGTTTCTGTACTTAGTTTGCTGCATGTGACATTATCCAAGTAAATACATACTTTACTGAAGGTTTATATTTATTACCCTTGACTTCGCTTGATATCACAGACTTAAATCGATTTACCATGTCAAGATATTCAATCTGTAAAAGCTCAGTGACCGTTTCCTTCCCTTTGACCGGGTTGGATCTGGGACCATTTGGACCAGTTGACTGCGGTGAGCTGTGTTACTTTAATGATATATAGGACACATACTAGTAATAAATGTTCTGTTTGGAGGTTTATGCATCATGCCTAGATGTTTTCTTTTAGGTCCAGTGCTGTATGATCTGTATGCAGTGTGCAGTCATTCAGGAACTGTAAATATGGGTCACTACACAGCTGTATGTCGAGAGGAGGAGGGCTGGTGCTGCTACAATGACTCATGGTGGGTGGAGCTTTTACTCTGACCTCATGTCTGTCATTATTAAGGATAATTCTCACAGTAAATTATCATGTTTAAACATTAACACACTGTTTTTCTCACAGTGTAAGTACAATACAGGAGGAGAAACTTCAGTCCAATCAGGCTTATGTTCTCTTCTATGAACTTAAAAGCTACAGTTTCGGCAGAAAATGAAGAGAAAGGACATCTGTTGTTACAGGAGACTTCAATGATTATCAGGCAAAGCTTCAGATGCCACTAAAACCACTATGATTTTGAGATCAAAAAGACTTTTTGGTATTTTTATCAGGTAATTGTTTTGATCACTTTAATCACGTTACTGATTTATTTTTTACTAAACCTGATGTGATAGTGTATGTTGTAAAAAATCTATAGACATGTTATTGCACCAATATTATTTTTGTGAATATGTGGATTTTATCGATGTGATTTAATTGAGAAAAACAGGGAAATAATGTAAAAATCTGTCAATTAAATCTGTATTTAAAACACTTTTTTAAGTTTGTTTGCTTACAAATGTATTGAGTAGCCATTTGTAATATTCTGTATTTTCTTAAGGAAACCCCATTACTGTGTAATATTCTTAAATGAATTAATATTTTACACAACTGACTCAAGTTATAGTCGAAGGTTATTATAGTTTACTTAAGCTAAATCTATTAAAACTAATTTCTGTTCATTTAATTCAAATAAGCCTAAAATATAAGGCTAAATAGGTGTTCTTCGAAAAACTATGATAAACTGAAATAAGTTTAGCTGAGGCACAAACGTTACGGAACTGGAAATAAATAAAAACGAAATTATATTTAAATATTTAAAAAAGCAATAGTAATATGACAAAAGCACAACAAAAATACATTCAATTCAAATAAAATTAACATGAAAATAAAAATAAAGCTAATTTAAAATATTAATGAAACTACAATAAACAAACAAAAAAAAGAATAAAATAACTGCTGTAGAAGTGAATTATATTAACAGACCTGAGTTTGTGAGGGACTTTGGGCAGACAGAGATATATAATATAATTGGAATACATCCTTTTAAAAAGCAGATATGTAGGATAAAATAATTCCATAATGTACTTTTTTGAGTAGTCGCAGCAGTCATTCACTTGTTCGAGAGCTTGTGTATTGAGTCATTGTTTAAACAGCGCCATCTGCTGGTATATTATGATAGCTCAACCCCCCTCCATCAGCCTCCTCTCCCCCTCGCTGTCACAGTGGTTTAACCCGTTGCCAAGGTGCTCGAGCCAAGCTACTGCATTCAGCAGCAACAAAATACTTGGTAGGCCTCAGTGGTCACGATCACACTGGTGCTTCTTCGGTATTTGCTAGCCAATAGTCACCATTAAGTGTTTTACGATCGATCTTAAAGCACAAGGACAATCAGGTTTTATTTTACTTTTAGCAGTCGTCTGGAGGATTAGTAGCGTGACGCGTGCGCAACTAGCCCGTTAGCCAAAGTTAGCGGACGAACACTTAGGTCAGAAAACTTTTTGTTTTATTAAGCATTACACGAGAACGGAATTGTTTTTATTTTATAACCAAAGCAACATTAGTCTGGATGAAAAAGACAACATTTGATTGACGGATGTTGAGGGCGTGTTTGTTGCTGTGGACATTATGCAGAGCCATTTGTTGCCGTTCTTCATAATATATTAAAGGAGTTTGAACATATAGCATGTAGTTGTGTTCATCTTAATTCATGCGCACTTGAATAACTCGTAACACAGTTATCTAGTGTTGGGTGTGTTTTTATTCCAAAGTGATGGTTAAGTCGGAGGCTGCCATGGGCGCTTTGGCTGGCAAATATTGGAAACCACAATCTGAACTTTGTTCTCATAAACACTCTTGGCTAATTTGCAAGTGATGCACGGACCTCAGTTGTGCTGTAACTGGCCATGGAGCAAAGAGAGGTATGTGTCAATCATCTCTAAAACATAAAGCAAATAAAAATACTTCAAAATTAAGAACATGTAATGTGCCTGTAATAACAATGTGTGTTGTTCATGTTGAAAATAATGAAAACTCTTTTCCCTCTTTGTCTTCATTACGCGGTTGTAGTCATTTGAACTTTGTTAAAAATCTTTCATCATTTACGCACACTCATGTCATTCCAAACCTGCATGACTTTCTTTCTCATGTAAAACACAGAAGAAGATATTTTGAAGAATGTTGGCGGCAATTCCAAGTGACTTCAATTGTACGGACACAAAACCTCTGAAACATTTCTCAAACTATCTTCTTTTGTGTTTCACAGAAAAAGGAGTCATATACAGGGTGCACAAATGATGACATTATTATTATGTTTGGGTGAGCCGTCCCTTTAAAACATAATAAAAGAACTTAATAGCAAGATACATTCAACTTAAACACGTTTTCTCATACAATTCCTTACGCCAAGCAATTAGGCTAGACGCACTGTTGACGAGGTGATCGTGTGTTCAAGACGTTATCCGATAACAGCTCAGGCACTCGGAACACAAAATGTGACTGTATTGTTTCCTTCTAAGGAAAAGGAGCTGGAGGAGATCAGCCTCCGCTTGCGCAGGGACGGTCTGTCCCCCGAGGCTCCGTTGGAGGAGCGTGAGCGCCACCTGTGGCATCTGCTCCAGTCCAGTGAGAGCAGTTTGACCTCAGCCACAGAGGACCTGCAAACTTTACGCACACAGCAGGCCAGCGAGATGCGAGAGGTGAGCCAGCATATGGCAGGCGGGGCCGATACCTTGAAGAATAGCTAATGATGGGCATCATGTTATCAACATTGTAACATGATCACTGTGTTTCAAAACAAACTCATTATGTAGCTTTGCCTTTGTTGTGGTGTATGACTGCCTTATGGATTTTGTGAAAGGTGGAAAATTACGTGGAGCATATTCGAAGAATGCTGGAGGAGCGTGAATCTCTTACGGCGGAGTACGAGCGTGAGAACGAACAGCTTCGTGCTGAGCTCGCTCAGATGAAACACCAGCAGGGTGAGGGTGACTTTTTGGCTGAAATACAGCTCTTGTGTCCTGTATGTTTCCCAATGAGAATATACTTATCTAGGCGTGCTGGTATGTTTCAGACTCGCAGTGTAAGGAGGTGGTGGAGATGCTGGAGCAGGAGGGTCTGGCAGAGATCAGCCAGAGCAGCGCCAGTGAGCAGGTGGCTTATCTGCTGGTAGAGAGAGTTACGCTGCTGGAGAGACTGGAGGCTGCTGAGAGAAAGCTGGACACTCAGACACTCACCGGCAACCTCAGAGAGGTGCATCTGCAGGTAGAGCATGACGCTTGCGACACAGAGGTCATGGGTTTGATTCCCAGGGAGCACACATAACGAATAAATGTATACCTGGAATTAGGGTGGTCACAGTAGAATAGGATTGGATAAGAATCATGATAATAATAAACGCGATTATTGGCATTGTGGTAATACTGCACATAATAATATTGTATAAAAAATCACCTGCAGTATCTGGTTGAAGCAGCAGGTGGCAGTTTTGCAGACGTTTAACATTTTGCCGTAAGAGTCACAATGGTTGCAAACTCTCTCTCTCTCTCTCTCTCTCTCTCTCTCTCTCTCTCTCTCTCTCTCTCTCTCTCTCTCTCTCTCTCTCTCTCTCTCTCTCTCTCTCTCTCTCTCTCTCTCTCTCTCTCTCTCTCTCTCTCTCTCTCTCTCTCTCTCTCTCTCTCTCTCTCTCTCTCTATGCCCCCCGAGTGCGATTCATTGACAAAAAGAGAAAACACAAAATGAAAGATCAAGTTGAAAATTATGGATATCATGATAATGTCGTTAATATATATTCTTTTGGCTATGGTAATTATGTTGTGAAAATCTAATATTGTCAACTCTAGCTATTAGTCATCTTGAACGCATGCATGTAAAATCACGAATAATCGCTTCCAAATGTGATGTTTGTGTTTATTGCTGTACGCGTGTGGCATGTATATGTACTGTACATATAAATACACAAACATACATGTATATATTTAAGAAATGTGTGACCCAATCTGTGAAAACCCAGCTTAAAGCAACACTTTGTAGTTTTTCGACCATAAAATAATGTCTCTAAAATTATTTCAGTGGTAGAACAACTCTTAACTGGACAAATTCTTCTCCCGCTGCTACCTGAGCAGCCTCATAACCTCAAGTTCTATAGTGTCGCTTTAAGTCATTTTTGTTATTTACTGTTTTCTACATAAAATCATACTACATCATGTAAAGAACATTCTGAGACAGTATAACATTAATATCTTTAATATTGACTGAGTAAGGCCACGTCAAAGATTGAAATCATAGTGAAATAAATGCTTATAGTCAAACTTCGATGCTTGTTATCTCATAATTCGATTTTGGGACTTTAACCTGGTTTTAACAGACTGGGAGTAATATATAGTTATATTTATGCGTAATGTAAATTATATTTAAATATAAATGTTTACATATTTATGTAAATATCTGTTCTATATACATATATGTTTGTGCATTTACTGTATGTATACATATACATGCCACACACATATATATTATATGCACACAAACATTTATTCTGCAATCCATGAATCGATTTGACAGCACTAAAAATTAATATGAATATAAATAGTAAGCGTAAATATTAATATGATAGTAATCGGAAGTACAACTGGTAATAATGGATATCAATAACGGAAGTAAAACTGTTTTTGTGTGGGAACTTCTTATACAACAGAGGTGGCATACAGGTTTTATGGTAATTTTGATATCTCCCACTTATGGAAATCAGGAGGAGCTGGATCGTATCCGTCACACAATGGAAGAGGAACTAAGGCAAACCATGCAGCATGCGAAGGAAAATGTAAACAAGGTGAGGAGATCTTCCAGAAGATCTTCCAAAAGCTGCAATAAAGAACGTGTCGTCCTGACAGTGTCGCACTCAACTTTTTGTGTCCATCCGTGTGTTTTCTACATCATAGTTTGTGCTAATTCTGCGTTCCTCCTTAAATGGACAGGAATCATCAGTTCAAAGTCCTTGGAGGAAGTTCTTTGGTGTGCGCAAGGCTACACTTAGAGCACAGAACCTTGTTCCTGTATGTTCCCTTCATATCCGTACTCTCTCTTGGGCTGATGCGCAAATAAAGCATGACCTATAGAGAAATGTGAATCTGCAGAGAGTTTCTAGACTGGATGATCCGTTTGAAGCATATTATGACGTCTCTGTGTTCACCTCATGAAATAATGCATGTCTTGCATCATGGTTATTCAAATTGAAAATGGCTTTCACATGCTGAGTCTGGGATTAACTTATTAACAGCTCCACATTTGCTTAAGGGTGGTTACTAACCAGAGGGTCTTTGTCTTCTGAGAGTTCTGATGGTTGTAAGGAAACATATTAAACGTCTTGAACTTGTTTGACATTTGGCTTCACGTCTACGGCACTTGCATGTAAACCACTCATGGATCCTGACACACTTTCTACCAAGTCCAGATGGATTTAATTTCAACTGTTTTCTTGTAGACCCACAATGATGAGCTCAATAGAGAGCGCACAGAGCGTCAGAGGTTGGAGAGGGATCTGGAAGAGGCATCAAGTCGTCTTGCTATGGCACATAAAGAGATTCGCCACCTGACGGATGAGCTGGATGTGGCTCGTATGGTCCAGAATTTGTGTGGTAGGTTTTATTTTTATTTTTTGACTGTTGTTTCTTTAAAGGGGTCATATGACACGGCTAAAACGAATATTATTGTAATGCAATGTGTATACACGATTTAAGGTTTAAAAATGCTGTATTTTCCAAATACTGTGCATGTTTGTATCTCCTCTTTGCCCCGCCTCTCTGAAACGCACAGATTTTTTACAAAGCTCATCACTCTGAAAAGCGAGGTGTGCTATGATTGGCCAGTTAACCAGTGCGTAGTGATTGGTGGAATACTGCAAGCGTGTGACGGAAATGTAACGCCTCTTACCATATTTGGAACATCAGGTTCCAAAGCAATTGTACTGACAGGTGCGCCCACCTTACTTGCGTATACATTTGGGCGGTCTTAGTCAAATCATACCATGAACTGATGTAGATTTGTGGGGGTGTGGTTACACGAGGTGTTTCAGGCAGGTCTGGGTGAGGATTCACTTTTAGATAGAATGCATCTTTTGTTCCGACACTTACATTTTTGCAATTTTACGTGTCTAATACATGCATGGGCAACTTATAACACACCAAAGACACAGAAAAACACGTATTCGCGCCATATGACCCCTTGAATTAAATGTGACCCTGGGCCAAAAAAACAGTCATAAGGGTCAACTTTTTAAGATTAAAATTTATACATCATCAGAAAGCTGCATAAATAAGCTTTCCTTTGATGTATTGTTGTTAGGATAGGACAATATTTGCGCGAGATACAACTATTTGAAAATCTTGAATCTGAGTGTGCAAAAAAAATATTGAGAAAATCGCCTTTAAAGTTGTTCATCAGATGCGCTCTAGCAGGCCGTTGCTAAGAAGAAACGTTTGCCCTAACGCTCTCTATTGGCTTACCCCTGTAATGACGTTGTGGAGAGTAGATGAACCCGAAAGCTGAAATTCTAAACTTGAGTGGGTAATTCTCAAAGTGCGGGCAGCAGCGAGTGAAGTTTGGAGATGCGTTTCAGGCCATTTTTGATTGCGATTTTGCGGCAGCCACTCACAAAACTAGTTGTGCTATATTTGCGGTAAGACATTTACAAAATATCTTCACTTAAGATATTTACTTGAAATCCTAATAATGATTTTTGGCATAGAAGAAAAATCTATCATTTTGACCCATACAATGTGTTGTTGGCTATTGCTACAAATATACCCGTGCAACTAGTTTTTTGATCCAGGGTCACATGTTGGATTTAAAAAATTCATTACATGAGCTCTATTAACATCATATCCCCAGCACCAGACCTGCAGAAGACTGGAGAGGAAGTGGAGCAGTTAAAACAGGAAGTGGACAAGCTTAAACATTGTGGTGAGGTTACTTCTCATTGCATCAATATATCCTAGATTCCTACTCTTCACGTTTGTCTTTGCAAATAAAGTGTGCTCTGGTTCTAAACCCAAATGTTTGGCAGATATGGTGGAGCTGCAGAAAGCCAAGGAACGCAATGAAAGACTGGATGGGGAGATTCGAGTGTTGCGGGATAGAGTTCGCTCCTTGGACACAGAGAGGAAGACTCTTATTGAACTGGCAAGAATAAATATATTTCAGATGTGTATTTCCACCGTCAATGCAAGCGTAGAAAATATACAACTTTGCACAAATATAATAAGTTGTATATGTCACAGGTTGAACAATCCAAGATGCACTTGAATCAAGGGAATAATGTCAATCCAGATCCCTCTCCAGCTACTCGGGATGAGATACTTCATAAAAAGTAAAGCCTCACCCCACTTTATTTTTACAGCCACATATCATTTTAGGGCGTGCCATTGCTTTGTAAGGATGCTGATGGGACCGTGATGTGTTGGCAGGTGTCGGAGGGCGTCTGAAGATAAGGACAGCCGTCTGCGGGAGCTGGAGAGGAGGTTGCAGAAACAGCAGCGAGAGCACGAGGACCTGGTGGAGAGAAACGAGGAGTTGGAGGCTCTGCTGGGGGAGGCGCAGAATGCGGCAAAGGCCGAGCGAGAGCGACATGAGTGTGAGATGGAGGGCTTACAGAGAAAGGTGAGTTTGCGTTTGCTCGGTCTTTGTGATGTCACCCACACTGGGATGGATTCGATTGATTGAATGACAGCTTGAACATCAATGTGGGACCTGTATTTATCCTAGATTAAAAGTATAGAACACGACATGAATAAGAGGAACACTAAGAAACCTGAGAAGAACAGTGAAGATCAGGTTAAAGGATCTGGCTCAGAGGTAAAAGCAAAACAAATCTCGGACATGCCGTGACAAGATTCCATCCTGCCCGGTCAGGACATGTTGTAACACCATACTTCTGTGCACTCTCTGAGTGTGTAGTTACATGTCATTTTCATTGTTTGTTCATCTAATAGCTTAAAGAGAGCGTTCAAGAAAGACTTCAGTTTCTTGAAGGTCGGCTTGCTGAGGAGAAAGGTTGGAGGAAACAGCTTGAGGTGGACCTGTCCGTAGCTCAGTCTACTCTTAAAAAGGAGAAAGAGGTTATTGAAATCATTTTGCATTATGCAGATTTTTAGAAGATTTCTAATCAAATGATCTGTGACTTTGAACTGACGAGGCAAAATGCAAACATTGCTACATTACTTCTAAACAGGTCATGCAGAGAGACCATGAGGAGCTGAAGAGGTTGCGTGTGGAGGTTCAGAGACTGGAGGCAGAATGTCGACAGGGCAAGACACTTAACAAAAACCTCACGCAGATTAAAGGAGAAAAGGGAATCTTGGAAGACAAGGTAATGTATCATTTTATTGGAACTGTACAGTAGACTTTGTGTTCGTGTTTGTGTGAATAAATCTTACTGGCAAATTTCCTCACTGAAGTCATGTTTGTCACTCTGCAGGTGGCCCAGTTGGAGCGCGCTCAGACGCGACTTCAAGACAACCTGACACTTCAGACAGAGAACAGTCGGACCGAAGAGGACCTGAGAGAGAGCAGGGCGCAGGTGGCAGAGCTGAAGTCAATGGTGGAAAAGCTGAGAACAGAATTGACCCGATTGGAGAAGGAACACAACAGACTAAGGTAAGGCACTTTTCATTTTTTTATCAGAATAATGCTTTTTAATGTTTGGTTTACCTGACTCTTCCACCATCTCTCTGACACTAACATTTGACCTTTTTTATGCTACTGTACCTTTAAGATTTTTATATGTAGATGGGTTCTCTTATGTGAAATAAGTAGCACAGCTTATTGACAGTCTGTGGGTTTCCAGACCCCATAAATAGTTGTCATACTTTAGTCTATAGAGAAAAGCACATAATGAGATGCGCTGTGTGTGTGTTAGGGACGAGCTGATGGAGAAGCGTGGTCATGTGATGCAGCTACAGAAGGAGCTCAGTGAGAAAGCCCAGGACAGGCTTCAGACCGATGGAGAGAGGGAGAGACTCCTTCTGGAGCTCCAGCATGTTAAACAGCAGCTCCAGCAGATAGCCAGACCTTCACAAGAGCACACGACCAACCTTATACCCATCGCAGAGAATGAGGGGCTGTGTCAGGTGAGACGATATCAATTCTCCAATACTTGCCTGACGTGGTGACTTGTATGTGGAGTGCTCAGGCTGTTAGCTGAAGTTAAATTGTTTTGTGTCATTTTGCTGTTCCTCTAGCTGGCCTGTGTGAAGTCAGAGATGAGTAAACTCAACTCCACGCTGGAGGAGGAGAGACAGCTGGCCGGCCAACACCTGCTGGCCCTGCAGGCCCAGATCAGTGAAGCTCAGGCCCGGGCTAAGGTCAGATCTGCTCACCAACATCCATACAAACACTTAAAGGGGTCATATGGCGCGAATACGTGTTTTTCTGTGTCTTTGGTGTGTTATAAGTTGCCTATGCATGTATTAGACACGTAAAATTGCAAAAATGAAAGTGTCGGAACAAAAGATGCATTCTATCTAAAAGCGAATGCTCACCCAGACCTGCCTGAAACGCCTCGTGTAACCACACCCCCACAAATCTACATCAGTTCGTGGTATGATTTGACTAAGACCGCCCAAATGTATACGCAAGTAAGGTGGGCGTACCTGTCAGTACAATTGCTTTGGAACCTGATGTTCCAAATATGGTAAGAGGCGTTACATTTCCGTCACACGCTTGCAGTATTCGACCAATCACTACACACTGGTTAACTGGCCAATCATAGCACACCTCGCTTTTCAGAGCCATGAGCTTTGTAAAAAATCTTCGCGTTTCAGAGAGGCGAGAGGAGATACAAACATGCACGGTATGTGGAAAATACAGTGTTTTTGAACCTTAAATCGTGTATACACATTGCATTACATCTAAAACAAACGATAATATTCGTTTTAGCCGTGTCATATGACCCCTTTAAAGGTGTCATGAACTGGCCCTTTTTATTGTTTTATACTGTTGTCTGAGGTCTACTTGTGACGTTCACGTGGTTTTTACATTCAAAAACATCAAAATCAATAAGTAATAGGCTGTTTTCTACCCGGGTTTTGAGGCCAGCTCTACAAACGCTCCGTGTTAATAGGCGTGCCTGCATTGAAGACTTGGAAGGAAATGCCCACTGCTATGATTGGATAGCAGTTTGCGTAGTAAACTTAGTTGGAGCCTTCTGTGAATTTGGTTAGACACGTAACGTTAGGTTACACATTATCAGGACATATCAAGCGATCTCTGACGCAGTGACGCATCGTACATATATTTTTACTCGCATAAAATTGCTGCGCCATTCCTGTCGGATCCAATATTGACGGCACAGCACTGCTTTTTAATCTAGTCTCTCTGCGAATCCAGCGTCGACCTGGGCCTTGTTCACAAAGGAATCCACGGTGAAATGAAGCGAACAAACGCTCAAAGTTTTACCCACGTGAGCTGGAACGTCTTTAAAAAAATAATCCTAATGTCGTAATCCGAAGGAAGGTTATGCTGCGACTATGTTCTTCCACAACCAGGCACTGCACACTATTTTGCGATCTTTAATGGCATGTTTATTGCTTGCTCGCTCTATCTGGTTCCGCGCCACTTGTGTCACTTCAGTTCTGTCATGCGCTAACCAGTGGGCGGGGCTAGAGAAGTAGTCATTGATATTCTTCTGTGGAGGCGGTGTTCAATAGGTGCATTCCAGGACCTGGCGTTCGCTGGGCCTGGTGTCAGTAACAGTTGTCCTTTCAGTAGCAAGGGCGTTTTCAATTCTGACACTTACAGGATGTTCGCTTGAATACGATTAACTCTTATATAACAAAAGCTCGGGTTAAAATTGATGTCTTAATTCATGACACCTTTAATACATGCACAAAATACATGCACTAAACGTTGTTATAACGCTCCCATAACGTATATCTAATGTTAAATGTTTGTTTTATTATTTTCTTCAACGTGACTATTAATGTGAACATGATGTGGTCGTCGCAGGCTCAAGACTCGCTCCTGCAGCAGAAAGGAGAGGAGAACAAACAGCTAAAACAAGACTTGCAAAGAATCCAGCACCTGTTCACCTCTGCTGAACGAGAGCTACGCTACGAGAGAGAGAAAAATCTAGATCTTAAGAGACACAATGCACTGCTGGAGCAAGAGAAGCTCAAGGTAGAACTCACACGGGATGTTTTGCTTTTTTAAATGCTTTAAAATGGTTGTTTCTAGGTTTAAATGGGCTTTCAAATCCCAGATTTTGAGTGTCCTTTAAAGTAGGTAAATGATGTAAACTCGTGTCTCCTGTGTTCTTTAGCTATGTGCAGAGCTGAAGCAGGCCCAGGCCAAAGCGTCCCAGCTGGAAGGAAGTACATTAGAGCAGCTGGCAGAGCTGGAGAAACTGCAGCAGAGGGCCAGAGATCTGGAGCTGGAGATGGCCAGAAGCTCTCAGAGCAGACAGACTAACAGCAGCTTAATGGAGGAGCTGAATGCAGAGCGGGCACGCGTGATCGCTGCCGACAAGAAGGTTCGTTCACAGCGGGAACATAGATATGTTTGTGCAAGCGTGGCTCATCAGTTCATAGTTCTGTGAACTCTTCTGCAGGTTGTAGATCTGCAGCAGCAGCTGAAGAACACCCTGCACCAGCTGCGTCTGGAGGAGGCCCGAGCAGGAGAGACCAGCCAACTGGAAAGAGACACCAGAGATATGTCTGATAACCTTTCTGCCCTCAGAGCCAGAATGCAAGAGGAACAGCTGCAGAGGTCAGCTCACATCACCAGTTGAAGTATAGTGACATCACGCCCAACGTCATAATGACTTTACGGTTTCCCTGCTGCTTGTGTTCTCGAACAGGAAATTGCTTGAGCAGAAAGATGAGGAACTCCAGCAGCAGGTGCGTTCGTTGCGGGTGAAGGAGGCGAATCTGACGCGTGCCAACTCTGAACTGTCTCATCGCGTACATGAGCTGGAGACTCGGCTGCAGGTGCTGGAGAGTGAACTCGACACGTCCAGAGATGAGGTTTGTAGTGTAATATATCAAAAGTAAAATGTTATAATTGTAATGTATTGTTTGAAAACCCATTGAGCAAACGCTTTAGATTTTAAAGCACGAACTAAAAGCAACATTATGCTGTCTTTCAAAAAACTTTATTGTACTGCATCACTGTATGTAGTGCAGTCCCAGAATGCATTTGGAGCAGGGTTAATATGATAGCCAACAACAGTGTGTCAGTGAAGCTTCTGTCATGACCTATTCCCCATGTGTTCCGCAGCATAAACTCAGTCAGAGGAGCTGCCATAGGCTTGAAGAGCAACTTCTCTCCTCTCAGCACGAGTCTGAGAGACTGCAAGAGGAACTCAAACTGGTCGTCCAGCAACTTGACATTAACATCAGGTAAATAAATAAATTCACTCTACTGTTGAGCTGATGAGTAGGGAATGTAGGGAATAAACATTTGGAAAAGAAATAAGCATTTGGAAAATAAAGGTTATGATGTAAAAGGAAGAATTATTTAATGTTTTGTGCAATTTCTAGGTGATTAGGTCAGAGATTGCGTAAAAAGGACACAAGATGCTCTTTTGTATAATGTCAGATTAACTAGACTTTTATGTGTACTATTTGGCAGGAGACACATTGAGAAACAGTCCCAGCATAAAACCAAGTTACGCAGCGCTAAACAGATCTTCATGAAGACAGTAACGCAACATGAACACAGGATCCAGCAGCTGGAGAATGATCTGGCTCTAGCAACAAGCCTCTCAGAGAAGGTGAGATCTTATTTTTGAGCTTCAGAACTTAAAGGGACAATTCACCCAAAATATTTACTCAATTCAAACCCATACAACTTTGCTTATTTTTACAGTAAACACAAAAGAGACTTTTTTAGAGAACACTGGTCACTCTTTTCTATCCAATTACAAATATTTGACTCGAGCTTTTAAGCATTAAAGGAGCAATGTGGAGATCTTAGCGACGTCTAGCGGTCGGGTTTGCAAATTGAAACCAACGGCTCACTCCACCCCTCCCTTTCGAAGCACTACGGTGGCTGACACAGGACAAAGATGTCATCACATTTATGTTTCCTTGCTGAAGGAGATAATGTATTTACTATCGCGATGCGATTCACGATACGATTTATTCGCGATGTATTTTTACAAAATGAGTTGAGACATCTGCCCTTTTATTATTTCTCAAATGCTGCACATTTCTTTGTAAAATAAAAATATCTTTAACGTCAAATAACAAAACTAAACTGCAATTTTAAAACGTATTCCAAATCAAATCAAAGTCTCTTTAATATAAACAAACTTAAGACTTTGTCTGTGCTTTTCTTGGATTTTTTACATTTAAGAAATATCAGCATATTCACATTTTCCAAGTTTGCCATAAACACAGCAGACCCTGCTGTTCAAAACATGTATTGCGATTCATTTTACATCTCAACCGACTTGAATGGTCACATATTATAATCGATTTTCAACCGGCTCACAGTGAATTGTTACATCCCTAGTATTTACGAAACATGCTCTGTAGAGCAGTTTGTCCGTTTAGGGCTACTGTAGAAACAACATGGTGAATTCCATGCATGGGGAATTCTAAGGTAATAAAAACATAACGCTTCATTATGTGAGGTCTCTATAAACCTCAGAACACACAGTTATGTATATTATATTGCATTTCTGTGAATTGATCCTATTAAAAAGTACACACTGGTCCTTTAATACAGGTTTAAAATAGCACATTAAATACATCATTTTATTTAAATTGCAATACTGTGCATAGCCTTCACATTTATTTCACCTCCAGTGTGTGTGTTACACTATGAACAGGAGAAGGACTGGATTAGGACCGTGACGGAAGAAAATGACCAGCTTCTCCTGGAGAGACGAGAACTTCTGCAGCGTATAAGTGAGGCAGAAGAGATGGGAAACAATGGACTGAGAACAGCCACTACCATCCAGCAGAGGTAAACATCTCATGCACTTCTCAGCACCCGACGAGCAAGCACAGAAGATTTCTAACCCTCTTATCCTTCTGTTCTCTGAAGGGTTAAATTCCTGGAGATGGAGAATAAACAGCTGCAAGATAAAACACTAACACTGGCCAATCACATAGGAATTTTAGACCGTGCTTTGAGAAAGCTTCAGTCTGTGTGTACTGCTGAGGTACTGATTTATGTGGCAATTTTATTCTGATTTATGGAAATATTCTTAATGATTTAGCTTGCAATGGTGAGTGTTGTGTGCAAATCTGTTTTAGGAGGTGAAGAAAATGTTTCCTTCTGGAGCCGATGGTCTGTTGCGGACGTCCTCTCCAAGGTATGATCTCATCATTTTTAGTATACCAGCTTACACAGTGTTTAAAAGCACCAGCCCAGTTTGAACACTGACACATTAATGTCTTACATTGCAATATCTTACTGTAGTCCAATACATGGGCTCTGTGACTCGTGGGGAATATTAGATGCCATTCGCAAAGTGGGCGAGCCTGGAGTGAAGAGCCTGGAGATCTCACCTGTGCCCATCTCGCAATCCACTGAGGTGGGTTACCTAAACGTGACCTCGCCTGTGGCTCCCAACCCCAGATCAGAGCAGGGAGAGCGTCTCAGTGCCACCAGTGATGAGACCTAAGAGACTTACAGTGTCTGACAGTTTGAAAAGGTAAATCTGAAAAGGTTTCAAAACTGTAATATACTAGTTTGTATGACTTGGGTTGAAATCAGTTGCTTTGCCATTGTGGCCCCACCATGTATTGATGCATGTATTATTACACAGTGATGGTAAAACCATGGTACTTTGTCTTTGGTACTTCATCGAAGTGGAATGCCTGAGATTTTATATCAAATCTAGAAAAGGATGTTTGGCCATTGCCAGCGGCAAGGAAAGTGATTTCCTGTGGCACATCTATGATGCCATAGTTTTTGTACAGATTTACTTTCAAATGGGACAACTAAAGTGAAGCACTTAAAGCACTATTAACCTGTTTAGATGGCACTATCTGCAAGTGTTTACAACTGAAATGCACTATTGCCTTTGGATAAGCACAAGTATTTGAAATGAAGAGTGTTTATGTCTTATTGAGATCTGGTAGAAATGCCAGCAGGTTACAAATGTTACAGATCAATGAAGTTAAAAACCTTGTGTTTGTGAATACTGAGATGGCCATAATTAAATAGTTTGATATGTTTAGTTCACTGTGTAAAGACAAAAGCTTCAATTGTTTTCTATTTAGCAGCAGTTTCTCAAAATGTTTTTTGAGGTACTTTGGTGTGACAAGTTCACGTTTGCTATAGTTAATGTGTTACTTTTGCTTAGGTGTAGTGTATGCCATGCGTATGATAATGAGTTATTAAACTAGCCAGTCTGTGGGTTTTGTTTGGCTACTGATCAAAGCAGACACACAGCTTGTCTTGTCATCATAAAACCGGTAGCATTATCAGCCCTATGGTATTTTGAGGAAGGTGAATATGAATCCTTCTATAAGGAGTTTTTATATCGTTTTTTTAGATTTTGTAGTCTTCAGAGACTGAATTGACCTGTGATCTGGGAGCAAAATAATCTTAAGGAGAAATATTGTAATACCACTCTGAACTGTGGCATAAGGATGAAATTCCTGCAGTTGTGCCTGTACATTATTGTGTCCTGCTGCTATATAATATTAGGATGCAACGTTCATAAAATCTGCATATAGGGCTAATGTGAGCAAAAGACATTACTGTACATGGTACACTTTGAAAGAGCATGTATTTTCTTAATAAACTGTTACATTTTCATTGTGTCTTTTTTTAATAGTCATAAATAAATGTAACAATACTACCTTAAAATGCTCCAGAGACAACCCTCAAATGTTTTTGTATTCTCAGCGTTAACACTATCGCCAATACATGATTACTTAATATACTCCGTCAATAAAAACAGTCTCAGGTATAACAGTCTGAATTTAATAAACAAGATAGAGATACAAAGTGTTCTTGACATTGATATTTTCTTAGTTTATCTATCAGTCTTGTCTGTGGGTAAAAAACAAAATCTTTATATGGAACCACAATGCAAGACAAAGGAAAATGTGAATTATTTCAGGACATATATAACAATGTCATTTGTAATACACGTTAACAGTTAATAATAATAATAATAATAATGAATGATTACTGTGTTCCATGTGGAAAAAAGGCTTAAGTAAACTGAATACTGAAAAACACTGACATGGAGAAAAAGAAACCAGTCTTTCAAATGAAGGCGTACATGTAAAAAATGAGGATGTCTAGAAAAACAATGATCAGTACTTACAGAAAAAAAACAAATATTAATAAGCTGAAATACTAAACGGATACAAAAATGAACAATATACAGTATCTAAACCTTGCAGTTTTCACTATTCATGAATAGAATACAGGGTATATTTTATAGTAAATGTACACATTTTACTGATTTGGGGAACGTTTAAGGCTGAATAAGCCAGGATTATTCTGTAATCTATTTCTGGCAATGAGGTTTTCTAGTCCTCATAAAAGCACCAAGAAGGAGATTCTTATCACACTGCTGTCACCTAAAATTGTGATACTATTGGTCACATTCCCAAATGCTTATTTTTAAAATCCTGATTGATTAAACAAAACCATTATGGTGTAACAAATCGCCAATATATATATAAAAGCATTTCAAAGCAACAACTTGGTCCTTTGCAAAAACAAGAAAAAAGCTTTAGGCAGTTTTCCACAAATAAATGAAAGAAGCTTAACAAATGACTGGTATGCATGAATACAAAATTAATGTTCTACAGTTGCAGTGTTGTGGCCTGTCGATGTCACACAAGGACAGTAGGTACATGATCACGTATGATCAAATTTGGCAAGAATAATTCAATAGACCATATGCTGCTTCCATTCAGTGAAAAATGCTAAACTGCTGTATTATTTTTATAAGCATGTGTGCTGATATAAAAAAAGATATCTGTTGAACATGTAAGAGTTATTAGTTTTGGATGAGCTCTGAACTCGACTACATTCAATTCTGATTGTAAAATACAATAATTAGACTTCACTTGACTTTAATTTAAATACAACATTACTGATTTTTAAGTGTAAAAGATTTCTAATTTGACAAAGGCGATTCACCCACGAATTAGACCACTGCTATTAGATTATGGGGTACAGATTGGGTCATAATCTAAAAAGTAATGATCATGTCTCAAGGTGCTTCTGCGTCGTGTTAGTGGCGGAATAGAGGTAATCAGCACTTGATGTTGTGAGGTCACATGTTACGTGTGGTTCAGTTTATGACACTGATTCCGTGTCACACTTTTGCTGTAACATCATGACAAACACCCATTTAATGGACATCATCATGATGCACTTATGCCATTATATTATATTTAATAATAAAAACAATGACAAAAGGACACTTTTTTTCTCAAAATATGATTGGATGGGGAGGAATAATCTAGAAGATTCCCATGGCATTGCACAAAAATCTCGACACATAAAAATGAAACGAACTAAAGTAAAACATCTATGATGCAAAAAACACCACTAATTCTTTTAGAGAGTGCCGTGTCTTACTGACGCTCTTTTATCAAAGCAAAACATCCTCAGAATTTCTCAAATTGGAGTCTGCTTTGCCAATATAAAAATAAAGGGGCAATGACCGTGCTTGTCAAATCATTACGCAGGTTCGGCTTTAAAATCCTATAACTGATGCCACATTACAGCAAACATTCATTTTCATTATTCAGTCATGACCTAATATCCATTATAAAGGATAGAAAAGAAACTTACAATGGAAGCCCATCCACTGTAAAATAAAATAATATGTTAAAGAAAATGTGAGGTGGAGGCGAATAAACAGCCGTCTCGCTTTCTAGAACAAAGTCGGAGCTCTCACAGCTGCCCAAAGCGAGAAAGTTGCTCCCATTTTGAAAAACGCTCCCAAAAACCGCAAAGTTGAAAAGTGCTTCAAGAGTATCTTTGGAAATCTCCCTTACACACATTTAAAATAAAAGGATAAAACTCGGAAACTATTTGTTTTGGAAAAGTCCGTTTCTGCCATGAACAGTTCAATCCAGACGTTGCTGTGACTGATAATAACATCAAACAGTTAGAGGGGCAGTTACAACAGAAGACTCAATGTCTCCTCTTGAGGTCTAGGGTGCTGTGCACCAACTTAACATGGCCTTCTTTTTTCTCGAAGGAAGACCGGCGCGTGAATGAAATACCACTTAATGGAAGAAAAAAGCGAGCAAGGAAGTGCAGGGAAGCTCAGATGAGTGAGATGCGGATGGGGATGCCAGGAGATTCTGTTCTCTGTGGGGAATGATGAGTTACAAGATGCTCCACCACTGTATGTTTAGACATGTGCTTCATAAGGTACGTCTCCTAAAAACAGAACACGGCGTTATATGAACGCATGATAAAAACAACAAGACAATAGTTGAAGTTCTGATATAACAGTACTCACAGAGGTGTATGCACGGCCGCACATGCTGCAGCAGTAAGATTTTGCATTTTTGACAGCGTGTGCTGAGAGATGGATCTGTAAGGAGGCGGAGTCTGTGTAGGCCCGGTAGCAGTTCGGACATTTGTATGGCTTGTCTTTGTTGTGTTGTCTCTGGTGAGACTAAACGGAGAACAAATAATATAGACCGTTTCATCGGACGTGCGCGTGCGCCTGACCCCCAGTTAACTTCCGGTTTGTGTTTGGTTAATGTGTCTAATAATACAACTACTTATATTTTATTTAATTCATGTTAATATTCATTTGTATTATTCTTTTGCTGTATAATAATTGTATTAAATATTTGTTGAATTTCGTTGCATGTTCATTTTATTAAATAAAAATTTGTTGAATCGGTCCTGTAGTTCGGTCGCATTAAAAAAAACGTATGCTACACTGACATCTAGCGGTTGAGCTTGGTATCGGAGTCTAAATTCAAAACATTGGAGAGACAATTTTAGCTAAGTAACGGTTCTTCTCGGTTTCTTTTGATTGTTGTCAGAAATAATCTACAGGGACTCTATTGTTCGTGAATGTGTACCGGACGTTCAGTTGGGGTCACAAAAGTGCGCATGCGCAGTAACGTTTGTTTATGTTGTGAGGATGAAACCGTCTATTAGAGACACAAAACCAAACAACCTGGAATTCAAAATGAAGTTTTATGAAGTGCTCACCTGTAGGTTTGAGAGTTGTGTGAATGCCTTTTCACATCCAGGTTGGGCACATTTATACGGTCTGTCACCAGTATGAATCCTTAAAAATAAATACATCATCACTACAAATCTGCAACAGCTCTAGTTTTCAGATGTGTAGATCACTTCAGATCTGTTTACCTGGTGTGTTGTTGGAGGTGTGATAACTGGCGGAAGGAGTTCTCACAGTAAGAGCAGTGATAAGGCTTAATGCCTAAGTGAATGCGTAAGTGCTGTGCGAGGTACGAGGCGTTGGCGAAAGACTTGGAACAGTGAGGGCACTTATGGGGTTTGGCCTCCGTGTGGGACTTGGAATGAATCTGCATCTCTGACTTGTTGAAGAAAGTGAGCGGACAAACTTTACACCTGCATGACACGTAAAACAGAATTACATTGACCCTCACTCCACCTTCTGCTGATGATGAGATTCATTCAATAAAACGAATTTAAACCTGTATGTTTTTCCTTCTTTAGCAATGGTGACTGCCTGGTCGGGACCTGAGGCCAGAAGCGGGTAAGGTAACACCAGCAGGGGCCCCGTGTTGTTTTCTGCTTTAATCTTCTTGCGACCCCGTGGAGCTTTGGGCTGTGGTCCCAACATCCCCACCAGGCTTCCGCTTTTAACATGCTCCATTCCAGGAGCGCAGGCCAGGCCGGCGATAGTGTTTAGGGATAGTGCTCCGCCCAAGCGGTTCTGACTGCTTGATGTCAGGGTGGTGGGCGTTATGGCCTCGGAGGTGTTGTGGCTCTCTGTGCGGGATGACAAAGTAAGACCTGTATAGAAAAGCAAAAGAAGAAGGTTATTACAGTTTGTCTACAGCACGCTAAAAAACATATTTGTGTTTATATGTGTTTGTCCACCTGAGCGATGGTGTACTCGGGTGGCTTGATCCACTGCTTGACGCATGTGCCAGTCTTCCCATAATCCCTTCGTCTTTACGTTTGACTTGTCATCAATGTTCAGATCTAAATTTATACAGTAAAAACAGTCAGTGAATGCATACATAATACTTCTATAAACACTATTATGTGAACGTGATATCAATACCTAAAACAGTGCTAGATGCTGGGCGGGCGTGCAGGGCGATGTCAGGCTGAGAGGAATTGTGCGCCTGAAGACCCGGCACCTGCTGCAGCTTGGGGATAGACATCACATGTTGCCCCCCGTCTGAATTTGTTGAAGCCACCAAGAGGGTCTGCTGAGAGGGTACAGTGGTGGGTGGAAAATGCTGAGGTCTTATCTTCTCTGCCATCAGCTGCTCTTTGATCTTGTCGATCAGAATCAGGTTGTCCAACTGTAAAAGTCAAGGGTTACATTTGAAAGGGCATCATGTCATGACACTGTACCAGGCAGAACATGGGGGAAAATTTGGAGGGGAACTTTCGATATGCACTTTGGTAAACCGCACTGGTAGGTACAATATAAACCTGCAAACATGCCTGTGACATACTTTCTGTCACGACAAACAAGAAACATAGAAGAATCATCTCTGGTTACTATGATTTTATGTTTCATTATGAAATGTATAACTATTTGCATCTAGGAACTATTACAATTATATTTTTCCTCTCTAAAGAAGACTAGTAAAGGTCTGGGATTTATTTTTAATTTTGCTACTTCAAACAAAATACTCACTTGACCAGGCATAGAGGGAGGAGGTGGCCAGAAATATGGATTATTGAATCGAGGCTCTGCCATTTTTCTAATAAAAACAGAATAAGTGTCAAATAGTACAGCATGTAGTATATCTAACATCAACAACATGAGTACATACATTAGTTCTAACCAAAATAATTAATTTTTATGTAAACAAACATGTACAGTACTGTGCAAGTCACGTTCGTATTTTATACAAATAGCGGTCTTAAAATCATTTTTTGGGTGAAAATACTAACTAGGGCTGAAACAATTCCTCGAGTAATTCGAATACAAGAAAATCATCGAGGCAATTTTTGTTGCCTGGAAGCCTCGTTTAATCCATTTAACTACAGTACACACGGAGCGCTGCGTTTCCCCACGGACCGTTATTACTGACGCACAGCTCGCTAAACTCTATTCATGTTACAGGGCTCTCAAGTTTCACGCATTCACCGTGAGACACACTCATTTTAGTCTGTTCAGACGTATTTCTCATGCTGATAAATAAGTGATAGCTTATTGAAATGGTGAACTGCTATTTTGCTTAGTTTTAGTCTATTTTGCGAGTGAAACTTGTTTTCCGGCTGCATTGAGTCCATAAAACTAGATGCGCACTAGTGGACACCGAATCCTGTTATTTACACGCCATCTGTCTGTTCTGCGTGTCTGAGTGAATGAACTGCACAGTTTAACGTGCTACACGTGTGATGCTCATGAATTTGTCTGCGTCTGTGCTTTATGAGGACACGAACTTCATCTCCAGAGTTGCTCTGAGAGTTTATTTCAGAACATTTGAGTGAAGCTAAGCGGCGTAGGGTACGCACAGGGTACGCGGCTCTGCGTAGGCTACGCCGTAGGTTACGGCGTAGGTCCTACGCAGAACCATAAACTGACCTTAACACATTAAAAAAATAAGCGTCTTCCAACGACCTGCCAAAATAAAAGCCCGTTAACTCGGTATTTTTATGTGGACAAACATATTACTATTTAATAGTAAAAAAAGTAACTAAAACTAATTTAGATAAACTAAATGCATAATGCATAAGCTGAAGTTAGTTGTTTACCTTTGAAATTATTCTTTCTATTTTTATTAATATTTCTTATTTATACATTTGTATTAGGCCTATATTGCATTTTGAATGTAATATGGCAATGGAATGTACTAAATGGCTTTAGTTTTCACAGATATTAATGTATGCAATTTCAGCAATAAATGTGTTAAATGACTCAACCTCAAGTTGTTCCAAACCTGAATACGTTTCTTTGTTCTGTTCAACACAAAGAAAATATTTTGAAGAATGTAAGAAACTGAGAATTCTGGGGCACAATTTACTACTTAAAATGGTTGTCAAAGGTACTCCAGAACTGTTTGTTTTCCTTCTTCAAAATAGTTTCTTTTCGTATTCAACAGTAAAAAAATACAAAAAATCTTTCTACTGTGGTAGTCAATGGTGCCCCAGAACTGTCAGTCAGTTGCTAACATTATTCTAAATATCTTCTTTGTGTTCAACCAAACAAAGACATTTATACAGGTTTGGAACAACTTGAGGGTGAGTCATTCATGACAGAATTTTACTTTTTTTGGTGAACTGTCCCTTTAAATACTGTGAAAAGTTGTTTTTTCATGACAGTGGCTATTAACAAGTTAAACAGTTTTACTGTAACTGAAGTAGCAAAAACTGCAGTTGGTATATTTTGCTAAAACTAGACATAGATATTATGAATCTTTGCCTACCAACAAATGTTTCGAGGTAAAAGGTAAAGAAGTCAAGAATCTTAATATTTTACTAGAGTCAAACTTAAAAGTTGTGGTAACGTTAAATGTCTATAAGTTATTTTGAGTTGAAATCACAACACCAAATAAATTGACAATTTTTTTGCATTTCTCAAAACTTTCTAACGTTAGCGTTACATTTAACCATAAGCAATTGTTTTATAAGTTAACCACACGCGAGATCTAACATAAACTAAAAAATACTTTAGCTCATTTAGAGGAAAACAGCAACTGAGAAACTTTCTAATTTCCCTCTTCTGCAGCCGCACAGTCAGTATTGCTCTCTGACTAACACCAATGCCGATTCCTGCAGTTTAAGCAAAAACATTTCAGACAAAAGAAAAAACAAAAATGGCAGCCTGTTATATTTTCATAAGGGCGCCATATTCTGCAGACCCCAAAATTCACACTCGGTCGGTTTTTTATCAGATCGTAAACGATCGTATAACGAGATGTTTGTGGTTATGTGTGTGTGTGTTTGTTTATGAAGGCTAGCACCTTTGAATTGCCCGGCCCCCCTTTGAAAAAAAGGACACTTCCGACAATCATGCCGTGCAAAACGTCTTACAAGCGGCGATCGTCTGTGTGATTTCACAACATCCACTATTCCGACTGCTTTATAACAGCTCTCTAACCAACATACACGTAGATGGATGCACAATGCATTCACGAAATGAAATGTATACGCTTATATTCCGCTGTTCGCAACCTGTGGTGATCAAAGGCGACAAATTGCCGCCCGTCAGACAGTCACTTGTTGTATCATGCAGAATGTACATGATAACTCGGCGTGGGCAAAAGAAAAAAAAGACGACTTGTGGGCACAAACCTTTTGTAGCGGTCGCAGTGTGGTTTTCTTTGCAGGAGATGCTTTAATAGAGCAGAAAAGAGGCTGGATGTTCTCTATGCGCCTCCAGATAGCACAGCTTCCGGGTCAGCCTGTTCACTTCTGGGTACTGTACACCAAAATCTCTCGTTTTAGCAGAGATCTCGGGCTGGTTATGCGTGGTGCTTTGCTTTGAGATTTTCTTGATTGGTGGGGTTTCTCCATTTCTATTCCTTGTGCACTTAGCTCGTGCTCCTTTTGTCACATTTACATACGCAGACATTTGGGAACTTTCTCTTGTAAAAAGTTACAGTGGTATCTTAAATTACATTACAATAAGTACAATTCTTACTGTAAATCCATCTTTTAAACAGTGAAGTACTCTAATATTTTATTTGTAACGTGTTTTTTTTTTTTTTAGATTTTTTAATTCTAAAAAATATTTTTTAATTCCAATTACTACCGTACTTCACAGTAATATGTGATTTTCTTTTAAGGTTAGATTTTAGATTCATTGTAACAAATCAAACAAATAATCTATTTGGTAACACTCTATTTTACGGTGCCTTTGTTACACATGTTACATGTATTTACTATAGTATTTACTATAAATTATGCACAATTACATGTAACCCTGAACCAAACCCAAGTCCTAACCCTACAAGTACATGTAGTTATTTTTTATTACTCAGTACTTAAATGTGTAGTTACACTGTAACACGGTCACTGTAAAGTAAAGTGTAACCATCTATTTTAATGGACACTTGTGTTACCATGTAGGATCATTTATGAACTTTAAACTTTTGGGGTCCCCTGATGTGATTTTGCCTTCGCTTCATAGGCAGCAACTAAAATGGTTTATTTTGGTCACGATTTAAAACTACTCACTAATTACCTGATAGTGTTTTAGTCACCATGTGGTTATCATTCTTAATTTCCGAGTGGTTTACTCAGTGTGAAAGTAAAATTACGGATGCAGACCAATACAGAGACCTTGGTCTATATGCATCTAGCTAGCTAGACCAAGATGACCATCAGTGGTCTTGTGGCCATGTAAATCTATCATTTTTGCTTTGCTACAGTAGAACAATAAACATTTAAGTGGTAGAATTTCATTGTAATATTGATGTCTCACCTAAATATGCAACACAATAAAAAAGTGTAGATGGTTCTTGTTCCCCACTGGATGTCACTGTTTCAACTTGTGTAGTGTGTTCTTTCAGTGTTTAATCATTATGTTGTTGTTTTTACTATTGTTAATGCAAAGGTAATATAGAATGCACATAAGCAAGATCAGATGAATTGTATTTACTTTATATGACATACAGTATACTGTAAATGAAACCTGTACACAGCCATAGCATGTTGAGGTTATTGGTGTGATGTGTTTTCCTGTTTCTCATCACTCACATTTCCTTGTATCTTCCACTTAAAGCTTTCTGGTTTGCTGACTTAACTTCCTGTCTAAGCAGATGCTGTGTGAGAGTGAGACAGAAGGTAAATGCCACAGATGCTGACATGTAGTAGATTTGGATTATTCCATGTCTGTATCAGGTTATAAATCTGCAAAATCCAATGCTGTTTTTTTCTCGTAATAATCATTATTAATTCCTGAGTTGAAACTAAACCACTATTTGATCATGACTGTGTCTACATTGTGTCTTAAATTGGTAAGTACCAGTTTTTAACAGCTTTGTTGAGATTACCATTGCTGAGCCATGCTACAATAATTTCTGTACTGAAAAGGCTATTTGTGACACATTTGTGGTAAAGGAATTATATCCATTGACCTCGAAGATTAACATAAGGCCTACATTTAAAACAACATTGATTCTAAAGAATGAGAAAGAGGGCATTATGAGAACTTAGATTTGAAAATTAAGATTTAAAAGATTTTAAGGAATCTTACTAGTTGGGCAGTTTTTTTAGGAATTTTTGCTGGCTAACTTGATCAAAAGTATTTTAGGCTTTAAATTGGTCTGAATCCCCTATTACTTTTCTCTAAAACATCCTCCCTGTTAAACACTATTCCTCATACAAGCTGAATTTTCAGGATTTTGCTGTGGCTATTTTAACTTTGCTATTGTTTGGTTGTTGGACAAAATAACATGAAATGTTGCAGAAGCTCTTGTTAAACTGGCACCCACATTTCTCCCACATGATAGTCACCAATTTCATCAATTTCTTGTAGCTATAACCACTGCTAAACACAACTTGTTTAAAACTTCTTTGGGGCATACAACCTATATGACATATAGTAACAAAAGATAACTGCAATGTTTTTTTTCACAGTATACAAATTATATTTATCCCTAAAACAATGGGTGTTTGTTATTTTGTCCAACCCTGTGTATTTGTATGATATCATTTTTGTACAGCCGAAAGTCTTTAAACTGCCAAATGTGATGAATTTAAACTATCCTTTGCAAATGCCACAGGTAATGTGTGCTAACATGTATAGGTCATTGATTGTATGTAGGCTTTTATTGCAAAATTCAGAGTTGGTTTTGTGGAATTTTTTCTTCATTGTTTTGGTTTACTGGATCTTGTAATTTCAGTAAAATAGTGTGTGGTCGAAGTAAGTTGATTTCACAAATCAGTTGTCAAAATGGAACTTTGGTGTCCCAAAATGTATTTTTTGTCAAGGAAGTTGTCAAGTGTTAGAAAAGCATACATTAAATAAAATGTGATCAGGATATGAAATATTTCATATAAAAAATTGCCGTTGTCAGCTTTTAAAAACACAATGTGAAAGCCACAGCTCGAAACTTGTTTTCTCTCAAAAATGTCTCTTATGTCTCTTTACATACTAAAGTCATGTTTTCATTGTTATTTCATGGCCACTTAACATGTTTTCATTGCAGATATTCATACTATCTGTAAACTCTCAATGCCAAAGTAACAACATGCTTGCCTGTCCAGCAGGTGAGTCTTCAAGAACTCATTAAAATAATAACAAAACCACAGGAAAACACTCATAAAGGATTTACCTCCACCTCCTTGACATATACATTTTCAAAGCATCTTTTACATTTTACAATCATATTTTTTATTTCAAAAAAGTGCTAAAGCTTTTATCTGCTTTTTTCTAACAGGATCTTACTTAAACGGAGATAAATGTAATTTGTGTAGGAATGGTACTTATACAAAGTTAAGAAATGCAGTGCCTTATTGTATGGATTGCATATCATGTGATATTGGTGGTAGGTTGAACAGTACAGAACACTAAGTTAATGCCTGAACATTTTTAGGTATTTTTCTATGGTCGCATATATTTGTATTCATATATTGTACAGGCAATTTATGTAGTTTTTGCATTTTAATATAAAATGATCAAAATGGACAAAACTATCTGAATGTAAAAAGTTTAAAAGAGTGTCCTGGTTTTACAGCTGATCAAATAGAAGTTCTACCCTGTACATCAACACAAAACAGAGAGTGCGGATGTAAACCTGGATATTATAAAATCAGTGAAACTTCATCTTCATTTTTTTGTAAATCTTGTGAAGAGTGTCGGAACTGCAAAGAATGTAAGTATCATTTAATATACACTTTACAATTTACTTTTACATTAAACTAAATACTGTATGTGATTTTCTTTTATATCCCTCAGGTATGAGCTGTGGAGATCAATGCAATCAACAAAACAGATTTACAACCACAACATCCATTTGTAAGGATGGCTATTTTCTGGTTGACGGACAGTGCCAGGAGTGTACAAAGTATGTTGTTTTACAATTCAAGCTACTTTTATCTGTACATTGTAGAAATCTTAATACTGTATACGTACGTACTGAATTCATTAGTAAATAATGGAATATGTCAAGAACAATGATCTTCAAAGTTTTTGTTTGATTATTCAAAGCTTACAGCATATAGGTTATTGGGTTGTGGCTTTCCTGTGCAAAGGTTAACGCAATAAGCATCCGAATTTCCTGTATTTCTGATAATTTCTGAACATCCACCCAAGATATAGCAACCGAATATGACAATATCCACCACACCTAATAACATTCATTCTGTTATGATATAACTTGCGAAAATTCTCAAAACATCAACACTATGTCATGCAGCATACGTCCTGCATTTTCACCGGCACATAAAACAGTGTATTGAGCTGAAACTACAATCAGTTGTCTTTGTTCATGTTTTATTCTTTGATGTTTCAGATCTGGCTGTAAGAGCGAGGCATGTAAATCATTTTGTATTAAACAAGGTAACACTTATAACATCCTAAAGAATCCACTCCACCCAAAAATGGAAATTTTGTCATGAATTACTCACCCTCAAGTCCAAACCTTGTGTTCTGTTGAACACAAAACATAGTTATTTGTAAGAATGTAAGCAACAGTTCTGGGGCACCATTGACCATAGTTGAAGAAATGATTGTATAAGAAGATATTTTGAGGAATGTTGGAAAGCAAACAGTACCATTTTCCCACCAGTTCCAGGCACCTACCATTTTAATGAGTCAATGGTTCCTCAGAACATTCTCCCAAATTTTGTTCTTTGTGCTCAACAGAACAAAGAAATTTATACATGTTTGGAACAACTTGAGGGTGAGTAATTCACGACAGAATTGTTATTTTTGGGTGGAGTATCCCTTTATTATTTGAATATGTAGCAAGCACATTTTATGTGTAGCAATTGGTGCAATGTTGTGTTTTTTTAGATGTGCCATCTCATCCTGACCCGCTCTTGCTGTTGTCTTTGATAATCGTGGTCATGTTGGGTGTCCTTCTGAGTCTTCTCCCCATATGGTTCTGCAAACGGAGAAGGTTTTGCTGGCAAGCGAAAAACTGGCTTGTTGGCATTCAGGTTCAACCAGGTATGAATACACTCACATGCAGTTTATTTAAATGAGTGAGGAGCTTTCTTTATTGGTTATTTTGTGTTTTGTGATTTCCTATTCTAATATGACAAATATTGTATGGGCGCATATTTGTAATGTAGTGAATGTTATCTTTCTTTGTTTTATCAGATCAACCTAATGACTTGTTCGATGTTCCTTCAACAATGGTTTGTATTTTCAGTAATAATGTTTTTCTTTGTTGTAGAATGAAAGGAGGTTTATGTTTTCGGACTTTTTTGATAAATAAAGCGTTGTTTGATGATATTCACTTGTTTGTACTTAAAGGTGAAAGATAACTCAGCCTTCAAACCTTCCTCTGGAGATCCAGCGACCAGCCATCCACACAGCCTCTTTAATGGAGATCTGCAGAGCATCATGACCCCCTTGATTGCAAAAGGAGACCCAAAATGTAATAAAAAATTTATATAAGCAAAACATAACATTACACTGTAATTGCCAATTTGTTCACAATTAATAGTAAAGACAAGTCTTTCTTGTCAACTCTAACTCTTTATCCATTTGTCAATCATGTAGGCGGGTTAAAGTTTTCGTGCAAAGGACTTCTGAGAATTGTCTGATCAGATAGGGCAGTGTGTTCTAATAAGTCTCACGTGTTCGGTAGTGTCCCAGAATAGGCTACAGCATCACGTTTACAGGATGACATTAAAGCTTGAAGATTAAATAACACTGATCATTTTCAAAGTATGGGAAAAAACTATGTGGGTTTATCGCATAAGGTTACATGAAATATCTTTGAAAGGTTCTTATTTATTATGACTAGGCACCAAAAAAAGAGTCCAACAGTTCTGTTTTTCATGTTTTTGATCATGAGTGAGACATGTTTCGATCAGATATGAGCAGAGTAGTTTAAATAATATTCTGAATTTCTTTCATTTTTACATTTGGTCTTTTTAATCAATTTTGTGCTTTTGCCATTTTAATTGTTTAATTAGTTAGTTTTAATATTACTAAATTGTTTTTAATTTATTTTATATCATTTCTAATGCGTTTTATTGTAAATCATATCCAGTCATTTTAGTGCCTAGACTTAAACTTATTTAGCCCTGACACTGTTGACATAACACGTTTTCTAACCTTTCACACACCATTTTAGTTATACCATATCTTTATCTAAAGACCAAATCTATATGTTTTTTTCCAGTGATGCAGATACTGCAGAAGGAGTTGTGGCCAGCACCAGTGCTTTACACTATCGTAAGAGAGATCCCCGTGCAACGTTGGAAGGAGTTTTTGCGACTGCTTTCTGTGTCCGATGACCAGATAGAACGAGTTGAACTGGAGGCAGGCCCGTCCTATTTAGAAAAGCAGTACATGATGCTTCGTCTGTGGAGCCAGAGCGGCGGCGCAAAGCAAGAGAACATTTATTCAACGTTACACTACATGAACCTGTCAGGCTGTGCTCAGAAACTGCAAGAAAAGTTGGAGCAACTACAGCTTTCAAAGTTTGAAATTTTGAGCTTATCTCCTCATGTTTGAGAGCTACATTTGATTCGTTTTTTTTCACATAGATGTTAGCACATACTGTAGATGTTGTGCTATTGACAGGTCACTCATACGTTATTTGACGCTATTCTAATGTGATGTTTCATCAGTTCTTTGTATTAAGTGATAATAATCGTTGTGTCAGGTAATATCACAGAACTGTAATGGTAACTGAATGGTTCAAAGTTTGAGACGATAAGCAAAAACATTGTAAGAAATAAATGTCTGTATTTTTATACTACTATAGACTAATGGTTTTCAGGATAACACAGGTGCTTAACGGTTATCATTCACATTGAACGTATCTATGAATATCTTATGTAAGTATTGCATACTCACCACCGGGATGGATTACTGACAGGGCCAATGGGGCCAGTACCCAGGGGCCCTTGACTACCATGAGCCCGAGGGGGCCCTGGGCTTCAAGGTTGCACCATCCAGTTTGGTACAGAGCACCCAACAACAATGAAAACAAATGTTTATCTTTGTTTAATATATGGGTCCCATAGCCTATACAAGGCCTCTGTGGATACCCCGTAAAAAATGAAATGATCAACAAATCATGGCAACATGTTTTTATGTTACTTTACTTATTAAATTAAATGTGACTTATTAAAAATGAACTTAATGATTAAATTACAGCACATTTAAATAGCATTTTCGGAATCTTTTGCTTGATGATTTGATGTTTACAGACATGTGTCACAGGGGCATTTTATGGTGAAAAATATTTTTTTATTTATGTGATGCATTAAATACGTGTATGTTTGACAGTTAATTAAAGACGTGTTTCACACGCCTTAATTTGGTCCATTCTTGATTTTTCGCTGTATAGCTAATATTAGACTTTTATAAACCCTGTACAGATTATTTTTATCGTAGCGCAGGCATTTGACACAGAGCGAGTACGGTTTTAATATTCATTATCATCTTAACTTTCACTTTCTATAACTGTGAATGCGCAGCTAAGGGAAAGAATGGAAAAATCGTGGGGGGGCAAAATTGTGGGGGGGGGCACTTGGGGGTAACTTGCCCCGGGGCCTTTGAACTCATAATCCGTCCCCGCCACCACGTAAATAAATCTAAGACTCTTGATGAATCTGTGGAATAAGTATGGCTCAGATCTTGACAGTAAAGAGATTACACGTAGTTCTGTGGAAAGTGTGACAGGAAAAGTGTTTGGCAGTGCTGTACACACAAAGAAAAGTACTGACATTAAGTTTGCTGAATGTCAGCATTCAATTACTGAGGCCTCTGAACTATACAGGAGGAAATTCCCCACCTTTTGAGGTTCATTTAACTTCTGTTTAAACCACAATGTACATCAAAAGCATTTTGACTTAGGTCAAAGGACTTTTGTTTGTTTTAGTTTTTTTAAGTTTCGTTCTTTCTACTGTATATTTCCATGTGTACAACATACAATAATGGTAAAAAGCATCTATGATTTTAGCCAGCTAACTGGAAACGAATTTTCTGTTGGAAATGTAAAGAGTCCGTTTGTTTTTTCAAACAAGAAAAGGGAAGCGTTATTTTTTCGTGTCCATAGCAACCAGTGAACACATGCTGGCTGCAGCGCGGGCTTCCTGTAGTCAAGGCTTTTGGAATTTGGATGTGACAAAGTACCAAACAGGTGACTAAATAAGAATAGCGAAGTTCTCCATAAAGTTTTGTCATGTAGATTGCTACGATAGGCTACTGTAATTGTCTCGAGTTAGGTTACTATTATTTTTATATGGGAGTGAACTAGCATTTATAGAAAACGTTGAATTCCGTCATTGAGGCGTTGTTTATATGCTACAAACGCGGTAAAAATATCCCAACTTTAAGAGTTTAACTTAACATTTTCTCGATGTTAACGTGTTTTCTGTTGTGTCTTATCGTCGTTCACTCATGGGGTCTGCGTATAGAGTTTCAGTAAGCTCGTATTCGTCACCTGGTCAGAGTGAGGCCTTTCTTTAACCAAACAGTCGCATTTTTACCGATGTTTAAAATAATGCCACACTATTATTCGACGAGGACAGCATATTTCTGACGTCACAGAAAATGTTTTACGAATTTAAGTCAAGAGCGTGGACTGTTCTCCCTCACAGACCCCATTGGTGAGTAAAATATTGAATTATGACCAAATCTGTACCAGTTTATAAATGTATATAAATTAAAGTGTTGAATTGTGTGTATCTCAGTTTATATAATATTATTTTAATGATATTTGGCATTCATTTAAACATTTAACTGTCTAATCTTAATTATGTACTTTTACTTAAAGTTGTTCGACGACCTTTGTGGAGGAAATTTTATCCGAATGTGAATAGCATCACAGAGAAAAGAGATGAATGGCATCCATCAAGAAGCTGCTAAACTGTGCCGAGAGGGCGACAAAATATTGTTTTCTGGTGATCCTGGAAAAGCTGCAGCTCTGTACACCCATGCTTTCCGAAACCATGCCGGATCGGCTGTGGCACACATGCGTGGTCTCGACCCATGCCGTTTGGAGGAGGTGATCTCGATGTTGGAAGCCTGGCTTGATGTAGTTTCCCCTAACTCAATTGAGGGCCTTAGCAAAGGTCTTGTGGCTGTATTTCTGTCCACATTATGCCCCAATAATATTTCTGCTTCTGTTTTTAAAATGGAGTCTGTCCTGCAGGGAGCAGGTCATGGCTCGGATGAGATCTTTGCTCGGTGCTCCACTCTTTTAGAGGGAAAACAAATGGCCAGACCAGGAGGCCAAACACGGTTAGTTCTGGAGCTCACAAGAGCACTGGCCTGCTTGCTTTCAGATCTGCAAAATCCCGAAGGTCCTCAGCTCTATCTGCAGGCCTTTCATGGAAATAAATCAGAAACCATTAGACTTGTTAAAGAAAGGCAAAAGCAGCATGTGCCTGTAATAATTAAAGCTTTTTACCAGCAAATGTCGCAGAAATATTGTATTTTCAGTGATAAGCACCAATTGTTAAGTTCACTAGAAAGTGAACATATTGATCCCTATGAAGCGGTTGAGTTTTTGCTTGCCGTTTCACCAGATGACATCCAAATAAGAGAGCTTCAAGCAGCAGTTTTGTTTTCATCAGAAAGGTTTGCGGAAAGCGTGGATGCTTTGACCCTGGCTCTTCAACTGGATGAACCTCAAACCAAGACGAACACATGTAATGGCTATCTGGAGCATCCGATGTCACCAGAGAAAAGAGCTTGTTTAATGGTGGGCCGAGCAGCCGCCCATTTCTCAGCAGGCGGGCGAGCAGATGAAGTCTGCAAAGACCTCAGTGATGCTTTTGGACTTCACCCAGCTACCGCGAGACAGCAGTTCCAAAGCCTTTTCTCTGACAGTGACATAGGGTTGGCAGCTTGCATCCGACTACGTCAACAGGCAGAGAAAGGTGTGTCAGAATTCAGAGAAGCTGTTCTTACAAGGCCCGACCTGCGCTTGACCAAAGGAGTGGAGTTGTTGGATCCCGTCATTGCACAGTTGCGAACACTCTGTCACTTAGAGTCGGCTGGAGGAGGTAGGGAACTGCGCGTACGTTTGGCAGATTGTCTCCTTATGCGTGGGGAACATAGAGAAGCCCTTTCCATAAGCAGCCAGCTAGCTGCCGCAGCCCCGACCCAGCAAAGCTACCAGAACACGGTGCAAGTCCTCCGAGGGTTTTCCCATCTCTTCACCGATGACCAAAAAAGCGCTCTGGAGGATTTCCAGGCCGTAATTGAGCACAATGCTCCTCATCCCCCCAGCTGCGTGCGTGCACTATGTGGTAGGGGTATCCTCCGTATGATGGGCGGCTCACATTACCTGACTGCTCTGGATTATATCACAGCGAGCCGGTTACAGCTGCAGGACACGGCTTTAACCGTGAGGTGCCTGGTACCGTGGAATTACCGTGGTTTGCTGTGCACCGTGTTGCTGGAACAGGGGCGAGCTATGCTTGAGGGAACCGGCGAGCAGGAAGCTGACACAGATCCCAGAACACAACAGGAACAGGAACACGAGCACAACAACAACAATCGAAGGTACAGTACATGAGGTTCTCAACGTCTCGCTATCTCTGTTGTCTTATCTCTTATTTGGTTTCCTGTGCATGCTTCAGGATTGCAGTTGGTGTGCACGCTCTCGCGCTTCTTCTAACTGAGCTGCAACCTGGTGCAGATGGACCTCAGATTCTCACAGCAGATGCTTTGTACCAGCTGGGTCGGGTTGAGGAGGCTTACCGGCTTCTTCTCAACATTGAGCGCACAGCTCCGCGGCCTCCTGTTCTCGCCCGCCTCGCAATACTGCAGCTGCATCGCGGCTTCCTTTACGATGCCTATCAGGTTGCATATTGTTTTTCTTAAGCAGCGACACAAATTCAAACTAATAAAATGCTCCATGACAACAATGTATCGGTTTGTCCTCTTTATAATGACCTGTCTCTCGTCCTACAGCTTTTGAAAAAACTTATTCATTCTGGAGACACTAGCTGTCTGCGCCCACTTCTTTCTGTAACATCTACGCAAGACCGAGCCCTTTTGGAAAATCATTGTCACACTGCCTCAAAACGTATTCTGTGTGGCCAACAAGCAGAAACTGCCATAAGGGAAGCTGTGGCCTATTTGTCCATCGCCATTATGGCCTCAGGTATATGTCAGAAATATGTTATTTATAATGATATGATTTTACAGGAAAAAATATAGTTAGATAATTAGATTATTTGAATCTGTGTAGCACTTCATGTATTCCAGCACAGAAAAAAAGTGCAGTTTTGTGCTTACAGGAATTCACACTACTGATTTTATCTAAATGACAGTTTTTTTCTGTGAAAACATAGTTTCCTCTTCAGCTGTAATATTTGTCTTTTTTATTATGAATTTTCGTCTCCTGGAATTGATTCTCAGGACTATTTTTAAACTCATCAGTACATAGACTTAGATTTGAACTGAATTAAACATACAACCGTGGAAATAATTAAGAGACCATTCCAAATTTTCATTAAATCAGCATTTCTAGATGGATTGTGACCATTCCAGTTCAGTGTCTGTTGAATTTCAACCAAATCAACCTCGGGAGTGACATAAAGGCATCTAACAGCAATGTGAAAGACTGACAGCATGACAAGACGCAAGACAACTGTGATAAAAAATTAAAATAATAAGTTAAAAAAGTTATCACATAAAATTGCTCAGTGAATATGTAATATTTGATAATATTTGAGTTCTGAAAAAATACAGAGCATCTTTTCTGTTATTTTGACTTGTTTCTTCAGTTTTCATTTTCTGCAAATAAATGTAAATGAAACAATATTTTTATTTTAAATTTGGGAGAAATAGTGTTAGAAGTTCACAGAATGAAACAAAAATGATCATTTTACTTAAACATTTACCCATAAAAAGTAAATTCAGAAACACTGAAAATAATTTTGAAATGGTCTTTTAATTTATTCCATGGCTGTATAATGTTAGTTAGCATAAATAAATAAAAAACTTTCCCTGGGGAGGAGGTTCTCCCCTGTTTTATTTTGGTGTCAGTTTCCCAAAGCCCTGTTTTTTTTCTTACTGTGAATCACTTCATGCAAGTCTCATGAATCAGTGAACAGAAATAATACACTAAACAAAGAAAATATAACTTGTTTTAAAGCTGCGTGTCAATTGAATATACAGTCTATTCCTTAGGTGGGGGAGCAGTAGATTCACTGCTGGAGAGAGCAAGATGTTATGCTTTATTGGGCCAATGGAAGACGGCAATCTTTGACTACACTACCATCCTAAAGGAGCACCCAGATCGTGTGCAGGCTTTGTGTGGCAGAGGATTCACTTATCTTATGCTAAACCAGCAAAAGGTATTGTAAAACTTATAGGAGGTTTCTTGTATCTCATCTGGCAGTCCCTGCCAATGCCAAGCTTATGGGTTTGATCCCAGGGCATGCGCAGACTAATAAAGTGCACAGCTTGAATGCATTTTCATGTGATAAACTCATGGTCAACTCTCATTGTAATTGTCTAGGAATGCACTCAAGACATACTGGTTGCCCTACAGTCTGATGCGGAAGAGGTCACTCGGAGCATGCTGTCCCTTAAAGACAAAGCCCGAAAACTCATTAGGGAATGGTTGGGCCAGCACTGTCGCAGCATCCTCGCAGAGAGCCTATTGGCCAACCCTGTACCCTGCAGGGAGGAGCATCTTCGTGAGGCCTTTTTGATTGGTGGAGCACTAATGAACACTGACTGCAGGGAACCCAGGTGGCACCTCCTGTACATAGACACACTACTTGCCCAAGGTGAGTGGTACAGAAGATATAAATGTCACTCGTATAGAAAACAAGTAACTTGATATAAAATGTATTGTCCTTTACAAAGGGGAGGTGAATGCTGCAGGTGCACATCTAAAGCAAGTGTTTGGTCAGGAGCCTAGGGATGCCACAGCTAAAGCCAGGTGGGGTGTGGTAAAGGCCTGGCACCAGAACTACACACTGGCAGCCAACTATCTGAGTGAGGTTGCTGAGAAAGAACCAGCAACACTGGACTTTCTGATCGGTCTTATGCAGATGTCTCAAAGGAAACGAGTGGCACAGGTAATCACAAGTGCAAACAAACAAATATTACACATACATTTATTTGATGATTTGGATACGGACCATTTGAATGCCAAGTATTGTTATTTGCGGCCTTCCAGGTAGCATCTCAGCAGGCCAGCAGTGTTTCTCAAAGCGGCCAGTGGGAACACGCTTTAGCCCTGCTGACGCTGGCAGGACGAGCAGTCAATGATAAGAAGCTTCGCTACCTCAGGCAGCGTGCAGCCTGTCTGGCCCACCTGGGCCTTCATGAAAGGGCTGTGTCCGACCTGAACAAGGTCATTGAAGGTCACAGCTATGACAACGGCGAGGAACACCTGATCCGGACAGAGGACCTGTGCCGCAGAGGCCGCAGTCTCCTGCTGTGTTCACGCGAAGAGTCCGGCTTACAAGACTTTTCTCAAGCCCTGGATCTGCACGAGCAACAGGCTCTGCTGTGTGTGGAGGCTGGCCCCGGAAGACAACGGCTTGCTGAACTGTTTCTGCGCTTTGCCCTGCAGCACTTTGGAGAGCAACAGCTTGACAAGGCTTGGCTTCTGACAGAGAATGGACTTAAAGTAGAGAGCGATCATGCAGAACTGCGTAGGCTGAAGGCTAGAATCAAACGAGAGGTCTCAGGTCCATGTACAGTCCACTAGAGATTACACATACTGAGATGATTCATTATGACAGCTAACGGAAAGTCCCTTGATGATGATAATTACAGCTTTGGGTTATAGTCAAAAAATTTATGATGATTGAATCGGCCTTTGTCAGACACGTGGGTTTATTGTGTGTGACATCACCGAGGCGCCATTTTGGAGGTATCGCTGCATTGAGCAGTGAACCGAGAGTATACGGAGTGGTACAGTAAAGACCAATTAAATCATCATACTGGAGAAACAGAAGCAAAGCAAGTATACATACGATACCAAAATAATCTCATCAAAGATGTCAGGAACCGTAATTTATATAATTAACAACACAGATCCATATACCTGGCCGCAAATAGTCGAGTGCCCCTGTATTGGTGCCTCCAACCTCATTTTTGGATATTACTATTTTCTTTACGATATAAAAACGAACATTTACAGACAAATACAGTACATTGTAGACAAACACAGTACAGTACATATAATTGATTTGCACACAATTGTAAGCAATATACGTTATGTGAGTCTCTAACGTTACCAATAAACCTTAACCTGTTTCTTTAACTTTTTTTAATTTTCTGTCATTCATTTGGCTGTCAAGTAATACTGATAACAATCAAAAACACATTTATGAAAATTTCATTGTACATACTTTTTTTATTAAAGTAACATTGGGTTAAAAATCAGTTTTAAAATGCATTACAGAATGTGTTATTACATGCTGTCTGTAATCTTTCTTCCAAGTGGGGAATCTTTCCTAGTAGTTTCTACTGTGTGTCTTAGTATTACAACATATTACACAAGAAGAGCGTACAATTTTATCTAAAAAATGAAGTGAAATTGAATGAAGAAGATAGAACATCTCAGCGTTGATGCCTGACAAATGGCGGCGATACCCATAATGCACTTCGATTCTCGCGAGTGTGACGTCACCTGACAAAGACAGAATGTTGACCCATTTCTCTCTGCTTTAAGTCTCCACAACTGGAAACTGCTTAGGGTTCTTCCTGAGAAATGCGGATGTCACGCATGCATATAGCCCATTGGTGCAAAATCAGAGTTGGAAACACCTTGAAAAAAAAACATCTTGTTTTTTCCCAGAATGTTTTATTTATGCAAATTGTATAATATCAAAGGTACACATTTCTAGTAATTGTGCAGTTAATTTTCCTATTGTAATTTCAGAAAGTTTTGGAAAATTCTTCCTCTCCCCAAATTTTGTCACTACCGAAACACAATAAATTATGTTTTATAAACAAAGTTCGGGAGGAACATGTCAGATAATCAACCTAATTACATGGGAGGAGCACACCCAGTAACCAAGGGGTATAAATCCACATCACTATACCTATGTTCTTCGACAGCTTTCTAGCATCACTCCACCACTCCCTTCGCCGCACATCTTACTTCTTACCGGGGCCGAATTCTGGACTCGGGCCGAGTCCTAGACTTTGGGCCGAGTTCTGGACTCGGGGCCGAATCCCGGGCTCAGAGCACTCCCCTCGGACAGCACGGCAAATACGCATAACCCTTCCTATTCATTATATGTAAGTGTGAACTCTTGAATATATAATTGAATAAGAAGGATTACATTTACATATTAAGATTTTGTTTAAATATACTTTTTAAATATATTTTTGCTAATTAATTTTTTTTCCACATGTAAATCAATAACAGTTACAATTTAAACAATATTTCAAGTGTAATTCATGAGATTTGTTGTATTTTGAATCCAATCTCTCTTTGTAAAAGGCATAAAATTGATCATACCGATTTCTAAGTTAAGGATTCATTCGTTTATATATACATTGAACCAAACACTATCATTACATCTTGGTTGATCATTTAATATACTTTATTTTTGACAAAACATCCCATGTTTTAGTCGTGACACACACATTTTCAGTAGTGATGGTAATGTTTTGGTTGTGATCACAATATTTAATTTCGAAAATCAGACATTTTATGTTAATACAAATATAACTATCTATGTTGGATATACCCAGCCAGCACATACTGTATAGCAGACACACATCTGACAGTAAATATCTAATAGAAAATCTACAGCTCACATATTATATCACTATTTAAACATACTAAATTACTAATGATTTGCATAACTGTACAGAGTTTTGTTTATGTCCCCAAATAAAGGATTAAGTTGACCTTTTTCTCACTACATACAATTTTGTCACTACCGAAACAATAATACCCAGTGATACGTTTCGGTCGTGACTGTTTTGGTAGTGACCATTTCAGCACGTGGTTTGCAAGCACAGTTCTGAACAGATGTACACACATGAAAACTAAATTGTATGGAATAACGCCCAAAAAAGTTTGCTTAATTGCAGAAAAAAGATGTTTGGTAGTGACGTTCCTTAAAGTTACACACAGATTTTGAGACTTTTGAACACATTTGCTTCAAAATGATGAGACCGATCAACTCACCATGTAGCTATTAGAGAGGGACATGGTAATGATTCTTGATCAAAAATGTATGGGTGTGGCTAAAATCAGTCTCAGCCAATGAACTAAAACATACACTGTTTCGATAGTGACATGAAGATCTGGGACACATTTTTTACATAAAGTTTAATCATTTAAAAATAAAATATTTTTTTAAGAAACAACAATGGAAAAAATATGTTTATTAAAAATAACTTGAAATTTAGGGGTTTGGGTTCGGGACACCCATCTCCCAATTGAAAGTACCCAATAAATGATGATTTTTATATACAGTATTTTTAGCTTACTGATAGGCCTATTATAAATATTATTGTGGGTTTCGAAAGATGATAGAAGGATCTTAGTAAACAACTTTTGAATACTTTGAAATGCTTTTAAATGTGTTTTTTTGATGTGGGAGTTTGCACGAATTCTGTAGAATGGCTCATACACTCTCTGTTCTGAAAAAAACGTATAATGAAAAAGCTCTGTGTCTGGTACGTCATGCATTTTGCCAGCGAAACGGATTTTTATGTTATTTTAAGTGTAGGTGCAGAATGTGCGTCTGAGCTGACTGGAGGCCAAGGGATCTTTACGTTCCAGCTTTGCAACTGCGTCATCTGAACGTCATCGCACAAACGTAAACAAGGAAGTAACTGATGCACTGTGAGCTGAGCGCTCCCGTCTATACCGTCTTTTGTACTCTTCATATACATAAATATAGCAACGTATTAAATTTCTGTAATAACGCGTTCACTGGATCATTAACGTTACCAGGTGAATGATCAACAAGATTGGTGTAATTGCTGTTGCTAAAGCTTCGGCCCTTTACTTTTGTAGACACTATCACAAAGACAAGTTGACCATAGTTCCGTTTGTTCATATTCCTGCTATTCTTTAGGCTGATTTTTTTCTAAGATTTGTTTTAAACGTTTTATCATAAATATCATGTCGCTAGAGCTGCTTTCACGTTTCACTTAATGATGATTACTCTGGTAACTAGTGTTCACGCCATCATGACATGATTCACACTGACCTTTATATTCCTGTGAAGTTAATGGAAAGCCCAAACCTATAAAGCTAAGTCCCAATCTGAAACATGGTAAACATTCACATGCTCTGATTCATACAGTTATAGTTGTGTGTTGTAAATCTGCAGCATTCTGCAGAGATGTCATCACCTGTGAATGTCATAGTGGTTGGAGTTGGCAACAGAGGAGAAAACTATTCAGACTATGCTGTGATTTATCCTGATCGCATGCGGGTATGACTTCTACGGTTTTCATCTCTTATCAGGGGAAAGTTTTAGGCTTTAATGTCAAATTTTAAGTGTCATTCCATCATCACCAGAATAAAATCGTTTTATTTGGATTTTTTTATAGGTAGTAGGAATTGCCGACCCAAGGGATTTTGCTAGAAAGAAAATCCAGGAGCGTCACAAAGTTGCCAGTGAAAACACGTTTGATGGTATGTCCAATCCTTGCTGCCCAGATTTGTGTTTTTACATAAAAGTGTTGCATCTGTTTCTTTTTAAAGTGCTTGTTTGGTTTTTACAGATTGGCGTTGTATAGTGGAGAGAGAAAAGTTTGCAGATGCTGTTTTGATCTGCACTCCTGATCGCCTTCACAAGGTATGTGTGTCGGGAGCAAAACTGAGAACAGTTTAAGACGTTGAACTCATTGACGCGTGTTGGGTCAGTGTTCACATGATTAGAGTCAGGCAGAACAACATCGTAAACAAAGCTCTTTCCTTAACTTGGTAATGAAATATCTTGCACGACAAGTTGTCTGTTTTGGACTCACTGTCCAACTATGTTATTGTTCTTCAGGATCCTGCTGTTGCTTTAGCTAAGCAAGGCTATCATATACTGCTGGAGAAACCAATGGCTGTAAGTTTCCATATGCATCCGTGTTACCATGAAGTGACACAGCACTATGAACACATTATAAACATTTGTTTATAACGTGTGTACTATTATACTGTGGTTTCTTAGGTTACTGAGGACGACTGCTCGGAGATCGTAGAGACTTGCATTCGAAGTAAAGTCATGCTGACAGTGTGCCATGTCCTCAGATACGACCCTGTGATTCACAAAATTAAAGTAAAACATTTTCCTCAAAATTTTAATGAATGACCATCATTTTTCTCAGAAAAAGATGTAGTCATACTAATATTTTCCCCCATGTATTCAGGTGTTGATTGACAGAGGTGTGGTTGGAGATGTCATCCACATTCAGCATTTGGAACCAGTAGGATGTACTTAACTACACATGTGGTGTGAGTGTGTGTGCTTCTTGCAGTGTTGTTTTATGTTAAGTCTGCTTTCTCTAACAGGTGGGGTTTTATCATTTTGCTCACTCATTTGTCAGAGGGAACTGGAGAAATGAGGCTGAAAGCTCTTTTGCTCTGTTAGCCAAATCCTGCCATGATTTGGACCTCATTCATCATTGGGCTGGTGGACGAAGGTGCGCTTAACATGACGTGTGCATGTTTAGTGACGCTGAGCTGAAGAAAGAGTGTGGTTTTGTGCTGTGCTGATCTTACCTAACCTATTTAGATAATGTTTTGATGCTTTTTGTATGATGGATTGTCATTTTCTCACGATATCCGGACTGGAATAGTTTTGAGTTTTAGCGTTGGCTTATTCTGCTTTTTAAGATCTGTTTCTTCCTCCACAAATGATCATCATGAATCTTTAGAATTGTTTTAATGTTGAAATGTATTTTGTACAGGTGTATCAAAGTTTCGTCTTTTGGATCCCTTAGCCACTTCAGAAAAGAGAAAAAGGTTGGTCTTTATGTCAAGAAGTATTAAATATAAAATTCTGCTTGTAATGTGAGCTTTTTGTTAACATTTATTCTGCTGTTTTAGCCAGCAGGGGCAGGGAATCGATGTTTAGACTGCCCTGTAGAGGGTGATTGTGCATACTCTGCAAAGAAAATCTATTTGGATCGAGTGAAAAAAGTAAAAATATATATTTTATTACAGTTATTATGCATAAGTTCATCGTTGTATATGTGACCCTGTCTGTGAAAACCCAACTAAAGTAACAGCAAGTTTGATTTCAACCATTAATTTCACTACGATTTTAATATTTGACATTACTTACATTATGTTATAAACCAAACAAACTGGGTTTTTTTACTGGCAGGGTCACATATGATATATAAAGAAAACAAGGATTTATTGGTTTTGTAGAGAAGTTCATTAAGTGTTATTTTAATCATAAATTAGGGGCATAATGGATGGCCAGTGTCGGTGATCTGTTCCAACTCAGTTCCTGATATTGAATCTGTCACTGAAGCCCTCAGAACTGGACCTTATGGGCGCTGTGTCTATGAATGTGATAATGATGTCTGCTCAAATCAGGTTGGAATATCATCCCTCTTTCTCCGCTTATTTTCAGATAATGAATAAAATGTTTCCTTTGGTTTTTACCTATAAATGTAGATGTGTGTGTGTCATAAACAAAGAATATAAGGTGCAAAGTAAATGTTAATGGCCACCTTTATTCCAGGTGGTAAACATGGAATTTGAAGGAGGCCTGACTGCTGCTTTAACTATGGTAGCATTTACAGAAGAAATTTGTACTCGCAGAACCAGCATTTATGGTAGTAAGGTGAGTATCATGTTTAAAAATGTCAGCACTTCATCGTGAGTATAATCATGCTTAACATCTGTGGTATTTTTTGATCCTCACACAAGGGGGAACTGACATATGATGGACATGAGATCAAAGTGTTTGACTTCCTCACGTCTAAGACCACAAAGCAAACAGCGGATATGAACGTTCCAGGCAACTTTAGCAAAGGGGGTCACGGGTCTGCAGATTATCACCTGATCGATTCCTTTATTGCAGCTGTGATGGTAAGATTTACCCACATTTATTTTACCCTTTCAAGTCAGTGTCCTGTTTAATTTCATAATTCAGTTCAGTTGTCATTTAACTGTTTTAACTGTCATAGTTAAAAATACTTTATTCTCAGCATCAGAATACAGTATATATGGCAATGAGATTAATCTTTATGTTAAGATATAAATGAAGAGTTTGGTTCCAAAATGAGATGACTATTTAAAAAAAAAATCATAAATCATGTTTTTTATTGTGCATTCCAATTAATATCAATCAAACTGCAGTTGGTTTGTTTTGATTTAAGCCATAATGACAAAAAAATACAGCTAACTAACACAATAAAAACATGATAACATAATTTAAAAAATGATTTTTGAAAAAAAAAGAAAAACGGAGTCTCATTTTGGAACCAAACTCTTCAAATACACATGAATTTATAAAATATGTAGTTTCTACCTTATTGCATAAATTTCAAAGTCATTTCATTTGCCATTTAATTTTCTGTATTTCAGAATTTGTGTCATTTGTTCACTCCTAATGTTTAAATATAATGTAATGTAATATTATGTAATGTACATATAATGTTTACTTTATCAATATAGAATAAAGACCCGGCTCTGATTCGATCCGGTCCTGAGGAGACATTAGCAAGTCATAAACTTGTGTTTGCGGCTGAACGTGCTCGATTGGAGAACAGAGTAGTGTTCTGTGATGAGCAGAAGAGCTGATAATTGGATAAGATCTTTATACTTCACTCCATAATCACATTCACTTTGTTGCTAACATTATTTTGTTAACATACTGTACGTGACTTGTATTCTCTTGTCAGTTTTTCAGTGATGGACCAACTGTAAAAATGGACCAACTGTAAACAAAATAAATTACGTTTTTAATAACATTTCCTGTTTCGTGTAACCTGAAGATATTTGAATGCATCGATGTAGTAAATTATTAATATTTGAACCATTAACATCATGATGTGGCCTATAAAGGCAATATCAAAACTTGTTTCATATTTCAGTTACAAGGCTAGTAATCATGAGAGCACTGAATAAAATGAAGGATGTGGTATTAAATAGTTACAATAAATTTAATCATCACATTTTAATCGTTTTTAGATGCTGTTCAAATGTTGATGTAAAGATGTACTTTACAGAATAATAGAAAAGTAAAATACATTTTGATGAACAAAAATTATCTCAATGTTTCTCTTCATTTGCATAGAAAATTAAAATGTCTAAATAAGAGGACTAAAAGGGAGAAAATTAAACTCCCTTTGTCCTGCCAGTTATGAAATCCATTGTAATTGTAATTTTGTTAATGTCCTGTAGATGGCAGAAGTCTGTTAGCTTGTAGACCATTGAAAGCTCTTCAAACAATTTCCGCAGATATGAGTGATGAAAAATCTCTAAGGTATGGAAGAAGTCAACAGAAAAGGGATTTTTGGCAGGACTGTAAGTTTAGTGTCACAGTCATGATGTCATATTGAAGTCACAACATTGCAGTCTGTCCACACAGTTCCCTACTGTCTGTTTACAGCCTCTGTGGGCTGGTTATCTCAGTGGAACAGATTACAAAAATATTACACATTACACACATCAGACATCCATGGGTAAAAAATTCCACTTACTATACAAAAAAAGTGTATAACTATAGTTTTTGTTTGGCATCATATAATAAGGTCTGAAGTAGCCTATGTCTGTAAAAAACATGCACACCGATTTTTTTAAACAAAGTTTCACAATATGTGTTTTGTTTGGAGCTTGTTGTACTTCTTTTTGATGGCTTTTCTTCTGTTACAGTCCTTTTAGATTTCTTGAGAGCCAAGACACCTCTGCAAGCATTTTGATCAATTAATTGACTCACGTGTCAAATTAACGCTGTCTTCTTGCTGTAACGTTTATAATACAGGATTTGCCACATTGCGTCACTCTGTTCACTGGCCACTTTACAACTTGCATAGTTTCGTTATGACTGTGAAGGTGGGTACACACATGAACTCACTGAATGAGTAATGAATCAGATGACGGCTTAGCTCCCACCTTTATCATGAGCATTACAAAGATGGATTTGATTATTTGTATAATTGCCAAAGAGCCCACAGAAACCAATCTGAGTGGCCAAGACCAAATGATTTCCAAAATCAGGATGTATCATCGTGAGCTCAGCTATGAGAACATTGTGGTTCACCAAACACAGCTGTTGACTCATACAAAAAATAATTTTTGGAAATGCAGATTTTTGAAATCAGATTCTTGATGAGTTGGTTATACATGCATGCATAGTTTTGTTTAGTGATGGCACAAAAATGTATTGAGTTATGTGACATTGCATGATCAAAGCAAGTTTTGTTGCAGGTCGTTTTAGTATCTTGCCGTTTATTATTGCAGTTTTACAGATATTTAAAAAATTCAAAAGGTTTGTGAAACTATGCTCAATCTATTTTTTATGTGGGTCGAGATGATGGAATCAGCAAAAATCAGGGCCAGGAATTTGATTTACTGTTAAACATGACTCTGATTTGGTGAGTCACAGGATGTAGCTTATGAGGTGAGTGGAGGCAGTCGCCTCCCCAGATCCCAAAACAAGTTCCTGGCTGGGACCTCAGAGGAAACTTGTAGGACTAAACAGACAGACTACTTCCGTATTTACAGTCGGATACAGTCAGTTCCACACATGACTATTCACTCCCTTACTTCTTATCTCTTCTAGCCTTCAATAGCATAAGCATACTTCGAAAATAAATGTGATCAAAATTATTCTGATATTTTTTGTCATCTTAAAATCATATAGAGGAAATGCTTACGTAACATCAATGTTGTTGCTCTACATCTGTGATAAAGTGAGTGAAAATTATCATCATTTCACCTTGCTACAAAAATGTTAGAAAATTCTTTCAGATCATTTATTTTTAGTGTCCTTTGTGATTTCTCATTTTGCATGCTGAGAAGCTTTAATGCTTTCCTGCTATAGCTTTGAAACTATAAAGGATACAAATACAAAGGATGGTCATTTAATGCCCCCTAAAGCATCACAATACTCGCGATTAAAAATCTTATTATTGTAAGTAAAACTTACAAAATATGTTTTATAATGTTTAAAAAATGTGTGCTTTTCGGCAAACACAACACATGCAAGTAAATTAATTCCTTTAAATGATCCCAGTTTTTCTTTTACTTTCTTATTCCTCTATATCTGCCTCTTTTGTATTCCTCTCTGGAGCTCTGAGTCTCTGGAGCTCAGCCTAAAGAAAAAAGGCACTTTTTGAGAAGATTAATGTGCTGGCCTTTTCTTCACAATGCACTGCGGAAGGCACCCCTCTGGGTGAGTAAACCTCATGCCCCCTCTGTTGCCTGGATCCATGGGTAATTGAGTGACCCGTCCTTCTATTGCCGTATCCCAGGCAAACAGCAGTAATTACCTCTTTCTTCTCAATGTTTCAGCCTAAATGCTCTTTCATAGTTTCTGTTACCACGAAATCATTTGTTTTTTGTCCTCAAATCATTTGCTCCTTCCTAGCACACTTATTAAATTAAATGACTCTCTTTGTCTCAGTTCCCTCAGCATCCTGGGAAAGTGTGCGTGACTTGAGAATGGATGGCCTTGTATTCGTGTGACTGGAGCTCAGTGTTTGTGTGTGGGTATGTGTGTGGGTGTGTGTGTGTGTGTGTCCCAAACTCCTTTGGAGTGTTGCTTTTATATGGCCATTGTGATTTTATAGCGTAAAATATTTGAATGAAAAGAGGAAACCAATAAGTGCCTTTTTGTTATCTATATAACAGCTGCTTGGTATAAAAATAAACATCTATACTTCCATTTGCTCTTTGGTCCTGCTTGTCATGATTGATATTGTAGCATTTACTGTCACTGCAGCTGCTTCCCTACTCAAGGTCACATCTGAGTGATTCAGAGACGTCGGATATTAATCCTCCCCTAATAAAACTGCTTATTCATGAAAGCAACTCCTTATCAACCTACATGCAACCCACAATGTTATTAAAAACTGTTCATGTCGTGTCATTGGACAGATTTATATATCTTTTAGTATTTTTCGTTTTTTTATTCTGGTCAAAAATGATTTGGCTCATAGAACATCTGAACCTTCTTTCACAGAAATGCAAACAGGACTTTTAGCTTTTGTATTGTTTGTCTTACAACACATCCTGAATGTGGTGCTGTTTTGCTTAAAAGCACATAAGGGCAATCTAATTTGACCTGTCCTGATTTTATTTTAAAGCATGTAAGTTGCAGATTGTCTTTAGCGTTAAACGGAGCCTTTTGATCTACAGTGTAGACAGTCAAGCATTTGGCATTTCCCCCCCAAGAACCTTTTATAATAAAGATACCAGCAAACATTCAAAAACGATTTAAAATATTTTTTTAATTATTAATACATTCATTATTTGCCATGTAAGAATAAAAACAACACAAAGGCCTTTGAAATCACTACTATTATTTTTATATACATTAGTACTGTATATGAGTTGAGTAAGGAGTCTTTACAATTATTATTCTTTTAATGGCATTTCTTGAATTTCTTACCCATTTTATGTTTTTTTTTAATAGATTCTTTACACATCTCTGTGTGTACATGAGCAGATATTTAGTAGTACAGTGGTGCCATGGAGTGACAGGGGCAACCAGTGTCTTTGCGTGACTCCGCCTTTCTGAAGCTTACTGGTGTGCTCGGTTACAAAGAGTCTTACTCATAAGAAAAAATGCAGTGGGTGATCTGAGCCGCTGCGGCCTATTAAAACAACAAGACAAAAAGCTGCTCAACAGCCCTTTCAGGTTCAGCCACCTATACTAACTCAGGTCTATCAAGTAAAAAAGGGAAAAAAGATGCTTTCTTTCTTTCTTTCTTTCTTTTGAAACAGATAGATGGTGACATCCTGACAAGCAAACAATGTCTTTTATAACCTAATAAATAAATGAATTTAAAAAATCAAGTTTGCATTTCTAATACCCGGCAAATCAAACTAAAGTGTATATGCAGATAAGGGTTAAATTAAAATACCTGATGTTTACTTTTAATATGATTAATTAGTTTATTTAACTATGATTTTTATGCACAGGAAATATAGAAAAACATATGTTACATAAGTGAAGGTTTTTGAACACATGCATACTGTTCTATAATGTCATTTCCATTCAGTTGTTTTCTGTTGCTCCAGCTTTGCCCCAGAGATAAAGAATGTCTGCAGAGCACAAAATCAGGCTGCAGGAAATGCTTTTGGTCACCTGGATGTTCTTTTCCCCTTTGCCATGCAAAATATTCTCCAGCTGCCATCACTCATGCATCAGAGAACTCAGCCAGAACATCTGGAACATAAACTAAAAAGATGCATCTATGTTGGGGGAAACACTCTGTGAATTGACAAAACATGCATGGAGAGCAGTCCTTGTAAAACATTCGCCTTGCAGTTTATTGCACGTAATTCCTCCATTGCCCCTAAAAGACCTGTAACTGTTATTTATGATGAAATGTTTGTGCTCTGCTTCAGACAACATAACAGGTTCATTTGGTATTTGGATTAATTTTGTATCAGGACATAATGTTTAAATATTTCGTTCCTGGAGAAATCATTAGTGGTTTTTAGGTACAGTCATGCACTGTGCTCGCTACCTGGGAGCACTTCGTTTTGACCACACACCCACAGCTTATTCTCCGAAAGGACCGATATTCCAGATATGGTGTTTCTGAAGGCTGATTTTAGGGTTGATATAAGGCCCACGGGGTGCCTATTGTTCATGGCTTTCACAGGAAGTTGGTTAAGTCACAAAGACCAAGAGGTTCACGTGGGATACTGCTCACAATCGCTATAGTTATATGAGACTGCAGTTACATTATATGGTCTTTACATTATATACTACGAAACATTGTAGGTTACTGTAGGTTAATTTTAAGTATGTTGAGATCATGAGTCATAACCCTTTTACTTCAATCATTGATTGTAGAGTTCAGTCCTTCCTCATCAATAAAAAAAATATTTCCTGATTTAGGAATGTACGTCATTTTTACAATCACATCTGTCACAAATTTTCAAGATAAAGTTCACTGATATTCAAGTTTATTTCCATATCATCTGATTCACCTAAAAACAACAACACAATGATACAGTAAAATAATTGCTTTATTTTTTTTCTGTCACTTTTCTTACTGTTGCATATTTGTTACCCATTGAAGGCTGTGATAGTACTGGGCTACCAATACGCAAAACTATTTTGAATTATGTTTTTTATTCATTTTTGGTAAAAAAAAATGTAGCCTTTGCTTTCTCTTACATCAGAAATTACAAATAATCATGGCCTATTTTTCAAACTTGCAACATTTCTTTGCGTATGAAAGTGATGAAAATGTAATAGTGTAACAGAACCGTTCCTCTTTAAAACTTATATTTCAAACATGCTTTTTCATTTATTTTATTTGTTGTTTTATTTTCATTTCTGTATTTGCTAAATATATTTTAAAATTATGTTTGCCCTTTTAATGCAAAGATTAACCAGTGATGTTATATCAAGCATAAGAAAAAGGAGCTGTAACCACTAGTTTCTCTGACTGAAGCTGATATAGGTCTGCTTTGATATAATATATCTGTGGAGGCTGTTCACTTGGGACGCATGGTACCAGCAGCTGTGTGGGACCAGGGACAGGAAATTAATTGACCCTCTCTTTGGGAGTTCAGTCCCACTGTGGCTTTCAACCTCTTTCAACAATCATCACAGGCTTTATGGACACAAGCAGTACAGCACACCAAGTTCCTGATGAGGGGGTGGTTTTCCAACATGATTTATACTTCAAACATTCTTCTGTTACGTTAAATCGAAGTATTTCTTAGCAATTTGCAATGTAATTATGTTCTCAGTGCAATATTTGTCAGACCACGTGGACCTTTAAAGATTCTTATGAAACAAATGCATGTCTAATGTTTCAGGCTTAATATTAGGTTATGTAACGACTTTTTATGAGCGTAATCACGGAGATGTTTTAATATAACTGTAATTTCGCCTCGCCTGCGTTCTAGAGCAGTGATTCAAGACCACACAACTTCATATGGAAGACAGACGCAACCAGCGGAAACGCGCAACATCCACGGAACCACCCTCGCACGCCCACTCTCTACGCCCACATGCTTTGACAGATCTGTGTGTACCTTACCCGATTCCCGTGAAACGTTTGACATGGGTTGTTCAAAGAAACGTCCTCACAGTTGTTTGGTTTGTCAAACAATTTCACGCTTCCGAAAGCAAAGCGCGTTGTATTTCTATAACAAACGATGCCGTAAAGTCTCCACTGAACGGTACCTTTAAGACGGTAGGCGGGGCTTGCAGGCTGACGTAGACGCTAATATAAATAGTTTCCAGCTCGCGCAGCTTTCCATGATGAAAGCGGCAAGTTGCGCGGCAGAATCATCTCTCACACGTGTTTGTTTGATTTTGTGAGCGATACGCTGGGATTACTCGCAGCACTCGACCCTTGTACACTGGATATAAGAAGACGCAAGAAACGGACCTCTTAAGAATTACTTCACTAGTAAGTACACTTAAATGTTGTGTATGAGTTTTGGAGCGTTCAGAGACGTTTGTCAACATATTAAGAAGAACAATGTATGCGTAGCTCGAGTTTGTTCAGACGAGTTTATTCTTTGGACTGGAATAAAGTTGAGATGAGTCGCACCTGAGTCAGACGCAGCAGAAAGGGTTTGTCAGTGGGTGTGTGTTGGGGCAGATGTTGACAACCTGTCCGCATATCAGAGTGATCTTTATTTCGGCACTGCAATTTCGTACTTGTCCCACGTCACTCCAGGGATCTGTTTACAGGACCACTGACAGCGTGAATGAGTACGACCTGTTCTTTCTGTAGTAGGCTAGTTTATCATTTACCACCAGATGTCTGACTACATGCACGTCTTTTACAGTGGATTAGCTTGAGTTTGTGAAACATGACTCAGTTTACAACTGATTCTGCTTTTCTGCACACATTTATACTATTAATCTTTATTTCCTACAGCAGCAGATTACTTAGAAATATAAAACAGTTAGCTAAATGTTTTTTTTTTCTTAAAATAACACGAAAATCATATCGTAATTGGCGTTACATATAAATGGAGATAAATATATTTGTGTTGTGTATAGATCATAATTTACTACATCAACGATCGTAGGCCTATAACTTATTGTAGTAAACTATAGTAATCACACATTTATCATTTAGTATATGTTTGTAGTAAAACTGTGGCAATAAAATGCTAATCGATGCGTCACGTACACGTACGCGCTTTTACTATAATGAAACCATTAATAATGTTGCTAAAGGACAGGAATTTATTACATTTAAAATTAATTCTCATAGTCCGTCAGTGTGGTTTCTGGATGTGGGTGTTACGGACGGTCACGTGCTCCGGATGCGTGTTTATAAGATTAATTTGTATAGCATTACGTATTTAATAAAGGGAAGGATTTAATTAAGGTGACGACAACGTCCTATCATTTGGCGTACTGTAGGTGCTGTTCAGCTCAACAGTGGATATGTGTCCATTTGAGCTCTTCTCCCAGCCGCTGGCTGACGTTTTACCTCACACCTCTTTCATGCCTTTATGGCACGGCTTTAACCTCGCGGATAAGAGCTGCCCGATGCTGAAAAACAAAAGCACAAAGGACTATTTATGGTTTAACGTAGCATCTGCATGGAGGTCCTTACTGGGAGAATTGACGATTGTTACTTTCTGCCTTTCACGGTTCTGACTAAGGCACAACATGTGATGTGTTGCATAATGGAGGCTGCATGGGTATTTCATTGATTATATTTTGACTTGTGCCCAGCATTCCAGCACATTTCTCACTGAATGGTTTTGTTTTCTAACACAGATGCCCTATTGTGTTTGGGTGTAATGTCTTAAAGAACTGATGTTGCATCACCGAAGCCTCAGCTCAGCAGTTTGTTATATCAGCTTTCCTTTTTAGAACGAATATACATTTTTCTGGTCATGACAAGTGCTAGAATAATTTATTAGGGGAAATATGCATCAATATACAATTTGGGGCCCCATTAACTTTCATTGTACAGACACAAAAACACTGAGACATTTCTCATATTTTCTTTTGTGTTTCACAGAAGAAAGAATTATATACAGGTCTTGAATGACACGAGGGTGAATAATTGAAAAAATATGATTTTTGGGTAGGGCTGTTAAACGATTAATCACGATTAATCACATCAAGAATATGTACATAACATATTCTTGAAGTGCTTTCCTGTGGCTCAGTGGTTAGAGCATGGTGCTAGCAACACCAAGGTCATGGGTTTGATCCCAGGGGATTGCAAATACTCAAAAACAATGTATAGTATAATGCAACGTAAGTCGCTTTGGATAAAAGCATCTGCCAAATGGATAAACCGAAATGTAAATATGTCTGTGTACTGTGGACTGCATATTTATTTTGTATTTATAAAAGGAAATACATGCACGTATATATGAATATTTATATATAATTTAAATGACTATATGAATATAAACATTTCTTTATTTTTACATTTTTCTTAAATATATGATGTACGTGTGTGTTCATAAATACAAAATTAATATGCACAGTACACAGACATATATTATGTAAATGCAAACTTTTATTCTGGATGCGATTAATCGTTTAACAGCCCTATTTTTGGGTAACTTGTCTCTTTAAAGTAAAAAAAGATCCAGTGTTTTAGACTGACAGGAGAGGTTTTGTCACTTCAATAAATGCAAACTTTTACCTGAACTTGCTGACTTTTTGCTTGACTTTTACCTGAATGTATCACATTGTCTGTACAATAACTCTGTGTTCTCTCCCTACAGATACTATAATAGTGGAGCATATAAGACCTGTTTTGCTTACTGATGGGAAGATTATGAGTTCTGCTGATTTGAGAACTATCCTCCACTCTCTTCAACGGTATGGCCTCTGCCCAACCACACTGGGATCAACACCATGACACCATGGACAGGTAAGTGTGAATTTTATGTGTGCTATGACAATGAGCCTCTATGAACCTATCCCTCTAGTCACCGCAAGATTTGAACAGCCTTCCAATGTGGTGTTTTGCAGACTGTGTTTTGAGTCCATGGATCACAGCTTGAGAATGTATCAGCAAGGCTCTACAGCCGTTGGCTTCGAAAGTAAGTAGCTACTTGATGTTAAATCATATCAGTGCTTTAATATTGCGTATTACAGTCTAGTCACCATCTGTTCTCGGAGCATGTGTACGGATGTATCTCAGGAAGCGGAGAAGGTTATAGGAAGTTGTAAGATTGTCATTTGCTCTGCTGATAAACAAATCCTTTGATAAACCCCTTGTTGTGGCTGACACTATCTTGGGAGATAAAGCCGTTGCAAAATTACTCCCATTAGGGTGCAGCTGGAATGATGTTTATGGCTTGGTTGGTTTACGTGGGCATTACAGAACAGTAGCTCAACTGGTAGATCGTGGCACTATAGACACCAAATGTCATGGGTTTGATACCCAGCAGCAAATGCACAAGCTCATAGATGAATGCACTCTTCAGATATAAGTGTCTGCCAAATGCGTCAATATACAATGGCTTGAATTCTCATTTATGTTCTCTTTCTGTATTTTGATAGGAAGGATGTCTGGCTCGTGCTCTCCTCCGTGTTTGTCTCCCAAGACATCAAATCCTACACAGCTCTTGTTTTCCTCCCAGTGCCACCCACCTGCGGGAGACCAGGTTGTTCCATCATTACAGAAACTTTCTGTATATGAGCACATACCCCCTTGTTCACCCAGGAGAAACACCAAGCCCCTCCCTCCTCTCCCAGACATGGACGACCTGTCCACTGATGAAGCAGACGACAGCGAGGTAGAGTTTTTCTCCAGCACCTCTGAAAACCAGTGTCTGGTGCCCACGCGCTACTCTAAAACCTCATCCTTCCAGTACGGCTTCCTGGGCAGGCGAAGTTTCCGGGGAAGCGGTCAGGTTAACTTTGCTTATTATGAAGGGATACAAGAACATCAGAAATTGGAGCAGATAGTAACGGAAGACCGAGACAGACCGCATGAAAGACCTCCATGCAGGCTACACCGCTCCCATTCTGGACCTGCTAGATCCTTTAAGGCTGCCAACTTCAGGCACCACACGCCCCACAACCACCCACATGAGAAACCCGAAGTCCCGCCTCGCATTCCGATCCGTCCTCGCCCTGGGGAGCGCAAGGGTGGCGGACAACCATCAGCTGATGACGATGATGTAGACAAACCCCCTGAAGTTCCACCCAGGGAGCCCATCCCTCAAGTCATACCACGTGCCATCAGTCCAAAAAGTCTCCCCATATATGTCAATGGTGTAATGCCTCCGACTCAGAGCTTCGCTCCCTATCCCGAGTACGTCAGCAAGGCTCAACAAAAGCCGAGCTGTGAGGGTCTGACAGCTCCCCGTACCCCCTGTATACTGCCTATCATTGAGGATGGGAAAAAAGTTAGCAATACCCATTACTTCCTCCTTCCCCATCGGCCCGGATACTTGGACAAGTTTGAAAGGTTTTTCAAAGAGTCCGACTCTGCTCATAATGGATACAAGCCAAAGTGGAACAGTTAGAATTGAAATATATAGAAGGATATAGAAGCTAGATCCTAATATTGTTGGACTTTTGAATTAATTCTTGCAGTGTTTCACTTAACTGGCCTTTTTGGCGATTAAACAGTGTGTTCTTGGACTCGACATACACACACACAGACAACATACAAAGGATTGATAGTTTACCACTGCTGGAAACTGCAGGGCAGCTCTGTTGGAAGTGTCATTTATGGACGATTTGTCACTTTGTGTGTGTGTGTTTTGTATTACATTTGAGTGTGCAGTATCCATTTATGAAGGAATGGGATACTCCGTTACACTCTTAATACTGTTGGGTACCCTGAGTATAAGCTGGTCTTATTGTGAATTAAAAAGCTGTCCCTATTAAGACTATGCACACAAATTACATTATTCTTGAAAAAGTTGGAGCAATAGCATTGATCTGAAACATTAAAAAAGCGCACTAGACAAGATTGGATAGTTTTAGATTTTTAGACATTTTCAGTGAGGTTTGTTAATCACATCTTTTCTTTGATATCTTTGTGCTTTGCTGCTTTTTTTGACCACTCAGATGTGACAAAATGTCGTTTTAATTGAACAGAAGCGCTACTTTGTTTGCTAAGAGCAAGACAATTTTCATTAGTTGCGTCTGTTACACGGGCAGTACAGCCACTACTCCATCTGGAGTCCAGAACACTGGACATAAATGAGTTGACGAATGGTATTTTACTGTATTTTTATACTTGTTTACCATGAAGTTGTTTTACTGAAGAAGAGATTATGAAAGGAGGTTAGAAAGGCCATGCTGTTCCTGACCTTGTGTTTTTTTGTTTCTCACCAAATGTCCTTTTTTGTCTTTTGACCTTTTTAGGATCTTACAATTATCAAACCAATAACTGTTTACATTTTATTATTATTATTATTATTATTGTCCAACAGATTTACATTTGTTTTCTGTGATGCTTATTGTTAACTGACCTTTGTCTCGAACACAGAGGAAACATTTCTAAAATGTACATTATTGGTGTAGTTTTTCACACCATCAATCTATTTAAATAAATAAAGTAACTTATTTATACATACATTGTTTCCTTCTAAGGCACAGTGAATATACATGTGCAGTGTAGTTTTGTGATCATGGCAAGCGTTCAAAAAAGGGCAATTGTATGAAATTTAGCAGCATCTAGCGGTGAGGTTGCAACCAACGGCTTCAGGGGCCGATTAAGGGGCCCCTAGGCTGCTCTTTGGGTGAGGCCCCCCTTAGGTGGCTTTCAGGTGCCTTTCACGCTTGCAGTTTAGTTCGGAACGGGGCACGGTTTGCATGAAAAATCGCAAATGTAAAAGCTGTAAAGTTGTGCTTTAGTTGATAACAATGCATTTACTTCAATAAAACACATGTAAGAGATGATACAATGGAAATTTACCTTAGATTTGAGCAAGAGTGAGCCTGCATTGTTTTGCAAGTGGAATCAGAGCGCCGGCACATGAATGGTAAAACGATGTTTCCAGATTTAAAGGGGTCATATGGTGCGAATACGTGTTTTTCTGTGACTTTGGTGTGTTATAAGTTGCCCATGCATGTATTAGACACGTAAAAATGTAAGTGTCGAAACAAAAGATGCATTCTATTTAAAAGCGAATGCTCACCCAGACCTGCCTGAAACGCCTCGTGTAACCACACCCCCACAAATCTACGTCAGTTCGTGGTATGATTTGACTAAGACCGCCCAAATGTATACGCAAGTAAGGTGGGCGTACCTGTCAGTACAATTGCTTTGGAACCTGATGTTCCAAATATGGTAAGAGGCGTTACATTTCCGTCACACGCTTGCAGTATTTGACCAATCACTACGCACTGGTTAACTGGCCAATCATAGCACACCTCGCTTTTCAGAGCGATGAGCTTTGTAAAAAATTTGCGCGTTTCAGAGAGGCGGGGCAAAGAGAAGATACAAACATCAGAATCAGAATCAGAAGAGCTTTATTGCCAAGTGTGCTTGCACACACAAGGAATTTTCTTTGGTGTTGGAAGCTTCTAGTACAGACATTCAACACAATGACAATACAATATAATACGATTTACAGTCTAAAAGATTCTAAATTGTGCATATATCAAATAAAGACTATTTTACAGAAAATGGGGGATGGTATGCATGGTATGTGGAAAAGACAGCGTTTTTTAACCTTAAATCGTGTATACACATTGCATTACATCTAAAACAAACGATCATCGTTTTAGCCGTGTCATATGACCCCTTTAAAAACAGTCCTGATAGTCTGTTTGCAAGCAGCAGAAAGCTCTGTAAGCGAACATACAGTAAGACCAAGTGTTGTTTACTCTGCACTGCGCATAATAGCATCAAGTGAATAAAAAACACACCGTGTTCTGTTTACTATCATGTGTCATGCACGTTCACGATGACGTAAATTGAATGCAAACGCACCAGGGTTCGATAGAATCAAGCCGAGACACAAAACCAACGCTGCAGGGGGCGTCGGGAACAATCGCACTCGGATACACACACATTGAGACAGCAAATACTACAGTGTTTCCTCTACATTCCGGGTTACTTTGCCAACACCATAAGAGCGCAAACTCCAGTTTTATACAAGTATACGCGAAATATGAACGGCCCCTAAAACGCCTCGGTGGATCTTTACTGAGACACAAACCACTGTGCATTACATAAACTGTGAATAAAACAAAGCCACAATTAAAAACCAACCTGTATAATATGCGTGTTATTGTGGAATAACTCCCTGAAATATCCCCGATGACACGATGAGCTAACTGCTGCAACATCTAAGGATCCTGCTGCAGTTGTTTCAACCGCAGCACCGATGTTAGCCAATGCGAGCTGTCAGTCCTCCTGCTGCTGTCATAGTCACGTTGTTCTTTTAACCTTTGTATTTTACGTTTTTGTGCTCCACAACGGTACTTTCTTCAGACATTTTGCCGCTATACCGTGTATCGAATAGCAGTGACGTATATGAAAATGATTGACATGATTTCACCAGCAGCTGATTGGACAGATGTGACCCAAATGTCACATCTATCCATTCACCGGCTTATTTTTTGTTGTATTTCTTATGGGTCACTGAGGGTCTATTTTTTTGTTCGCGCTTAAGTAAATTTAAAATAAGAATCTGGCCAATCAGAGGCCCCTAAACAGGTGGCGCCCCTACGCTGCAGCCTAGGCAAGCCTGTGCGTTAATCCGCGCCTGAACGGCTCACTCCACCCCTCCGTTTAGAAGCACTACGGTGGCTGACACAGAACTAAAATGTCATCACGATTTTGCTTCTTTTGGGGAAAGAAATAACGTATTTATGAAACGCGCTCTATAGAACAGTTTGTCTATTTAAGGCTACTGTAGAAACAACATGGCGAATTCCATGTGAGGGGACCCGCGGTGTATGTAGATAGAAATAGCTCATTCTAAGGTAATACAAATAGCTAATTTCAGGTAATTAAAACATAACGCTTCGTTATGTAAGGTCTTTATACACCTCTAAAGACACAGTTACGTATGTATATTATATTGCATTTCTATCAATAGAATAGAATCTCCAAAAAATTACACATTGGACCTTTAATGAAATGACTCTTATTATGCAGTTGCTTATGGATATTTAGGTATCGCACTACACTCCCTGATCAGAATCGTGGACGTGTTCACAGGTGGTATCAGCTTTATTGTGGATGCTGCGTGTCATATCTCTGTGCTGTTTCCTTGAAGCAGTGATAAGTAGAATGTTAATCTTTTGAACCTTCCGCATGAGTCACTTCCTTTAAAGTACCAACAAATCAATATATCAGATGTTACAGAGAAGTGGAATATTTCTAAAGAGATTTGCCCACATTGAGTCACCACTGTTGTGTGTTTTTTTACTTTAAACTGAGAATCATTACTATGCATGTGACCACCTAACTAATGGGAAAACAATATAGACTTATAGATTTCAATAGACAGGACTTAATTAATCTAACAATCAAGTTAACATCCAGGAAGGTTATACTTTGTATTTCAATAAAATATTTTGCATGAGTGGTTCTGTGAGAGCTTTTAAGTCTGTCAGATTCAGGGTTGCCAGGTCCAAGAAATATTTCCAGCCAATGACCCCTCAAAACCCGCCCAAAAGGAATGAAAACTAGCCCAATTTTTTTCCGGTGTCAAATCAAAGTTAACAATTGCCAAAAGACGTTTCTATTGCTATATTTACTTACCTGAATGGTTTACTATGTACTGTATATATTTTTTGTTCTGTTGAACACAAAGATGTTTTGGGGGGTTTAGGAAAGCAAGCAATTCTGGGTCACCTTTGACAACCATTTTATTTTTTTCTGCTATGGTAGTCAATGATGGCAAAGAATTTTCAGTTGCTAACATTCTACCAAATATCTTTGTATTCAACCCAACAAAGAAATGTATACAGGTTTGGAACAACTAGAGGGTGAGTAATTCATAACATAATTTTCATTTTGGGTGGAGTGTCCCTTTAAAAAAGATCCCACGTGTGCTCGACGCCACGCACGGAAATGGACGAGAAACGTGTTTTCTCTTCGTAAGACTGGCAAAAACTTGCTTAAGAAATAAGCATGGTTAAATTTATTGCATATGTATAATGAGTACAAGCACGTCAATGTTTTAGTTGTTCTAGACTGCGTAGCTGCTCAAACGTGATATTTGGCAGCCGGAAGAATCAACCGTTGTACACTCACGCGTGATTTTTTTCATTTTGCAACGTGACATGCACTTTAGTACGAAACATTGGTAGAAACATAATTCTGATGCATTGTCAAATACCACCGCTATATTTTCCTCTTTGGTTGAGCTGAGCTCCCGCGTCCCCTCCCTGTACTGTAGCCTGCCTGTCAGACGCTCGTTCCCCACACTTTTGAGAAAGGGTCCGGTCCTCGAGTTGCCAGGTATTCATTCTAGGTATGAATACACATTAAGAAACTCATCAATTAACATTTATCCTTAGAATATAAATCAAATTTTAGCGGCCGCAGTACATTCTAAAAGTAGCCCAAAAACCCGCAACTCCATAATTTTTCCCGCAACTGCATTTTCAAAATAGCCCAATTGTGCGGGCAGCCGCGACCCTGGCAGCACTGGGTCTAACAGCACCACCTCCTGTCTAAACTCTGAAACGTGTCATGTTATCAGAATAAACGTAGGCTTATCATAAAAGTCAAAGTAATTTGTTACAGTAAAAGGGCGAAATTTAACCCTATAATATGTTTTATGGGCTACAACTCATATTATGTTAAATCTTTTTCAATGTTATTGAAAACTTTACTAATACTTACAATTGTGTAGTCAAACGGGGTATCCAGCATTATATACAATGCAGACTTTAAATAAAAAAGCATGAATTAAAGAAACAGAAATCTGCATGAAAACCATTCTGATGAATACATTTTTAACATAATATTCATTTTAATGTTTTATTTTTTGTTCATTTCTATCATAGTTATATATAAATGTGTCTCGTTTTTAAAAACCATTGTGAAAAATAATGAAACATCTGCAAGAATATAGAACTGTAAGAAAGGTCAAGAAATGGATTGTAATTTATTCTGAATAGAAGTGGCCACTGGTCACCCTACAATTTATACATACATATACAGTATATTTAAATGACCAAATTTATTTTTCACTCGCCTATTCCGAGGATTTTCCCTACTGCCTATTAAGCTTTTGTTTTGAATGATTTGCCAATGAAGTTTCCTTAAATACTCCATTGTGTTCTTCACCCTGTCAGAATCACACAAAACTAACTGTAACAACTACAGGGTGTTTATATTGCCGTCTTAAAACCTACAATGTTTTCCCTCATATAGTGACTCAAGTGGGGTCAGAAGTTTGTATTAAATTAACACAGAGATGAGCGGTTTGGTCCAATAGTCTGCTTATCTGTAGGGGGAATGCCTGGTAGTACAGGAAACGTTCAGCAGGTTGCAATTAATCTCTAATGTTTCCATGTTACTTCTAAGCTGAAAAAGAATGATGAGGAGATCAGGATGCAGCTCTGTTTAATTAGCACAAAACAAAGATAATGAATGCGTATTCCAATGCAAATGCAACAGCATAAAGAGTAAGACGATAACCAACAAACTAAGACAGAAAACACAGAGCTATATAAACAAAGGGAAGACAATGAACTAAATGAAAGAAGTGTACATTATAAATAATTAACCATGAAAATAATGGGGAGTAATTAGAAAATAACGAACTCATAAAAACATGGAACTGTATGTTCTGTATAAACTCAGAACATAAACCTGACACTCCAATGTGGTGTGCCAATTCCTCAGTGAGATCATGAAGAGCTGATGTTGGCAGACGTCTCAGCAAATGTTCTAGAACAGGGTGACAAAACTAGTTAGATATGATTTCTGATTATTAATGCTTTACAGCACAAATCGCAATGCCATATAGTATAAAGCACGACAAAATTAGAAAGTAGAAATTTTGCATACCTGCATGCATTTCCTCACTCAATCATCTAGATCAACAGATGATGTGGGCACCACTGACGAGTCAACAACACTGACCTGCTGATTATATCCTTCAAAACCTTGAGCTTTGTGCTCTTATTCAGCAAATCAGTCCCCTGCACAGTGCACACAAATAGTCCACCGTCATGCCTGAGCAAGTACTCAATGCTCACAACCGCCATCTAAAATCAGATCAGCAAAACAATGCTTTATGTCAATTTTTTGTAATCTAAAAGTAACAGGAAATTACTTACATGGGTTCTTCCGCACCCTGTCTACGAACCATGTTGCCATGTAACTTTCAAAACTAACGTTAGGTGAGCAGCGAACATAAGTTTGATTAGCAAATTAAAGACTAACATAGATTTTGATAACGTTGTTAATAAACAAGACATCTCATGAATACAGTGATAGGTACTTACAAACAGGGCGTCTTGGCCCTTCTTCTGGTTTTTGGCTTTAACCCATAGGCCTGTTCTACTTGACCTGGTGCTTAACTTGCCATCTGCTGTCTCTGCATACATGGCAAAAACGTCGACGGATTGCGCTGTAACCAAACAGATGCATCTTGGGTTAGGATATGATACATTTTCTTTTGGACTAATCTGGGCCCAGTTGCATAAAGTTAGCCGCTAAATTAAGACTGCGTATTAACAACTAGTCTCACTGACTATTAATTAGTTAGGACAAATCAGTCTTACTTTTCATATTCCAATTAGCCCAATCTACCTTTTCATGCAACTTATTTAAAGGAACAAGATCAGGGTTTTTAGGAGGATCTATTGACAGAAATGCAATATAATATACAAAACTATTTCTTCAGAGGTGTATAAACACCTTATGAAATGAACCATTATGTTTTGTACAGCAGCCCTAAACGGACAAACAACTCGACAACGCGCGTTTCCTCTCCCTCTCCCCTGAGGTATAGTGGTGAAACGGATCGCGGATGATCCGTACGGATCGTACTCTACGGTTCGGGACGCATGTGACCCGCGGATTAACTGTAAATTTATTCATCATTGAGTAAAAGAGTAAAACGCACTCTCTCTACAGTTCTATCACACACGCGCGCTCTCTCTCTCTCTCTCTCCAGTATCTGAACGAGTACAATATTAAAGCGGTTCCACATAAACAATGACGCTCAAAACTGCTCCGTCACACAGCTAATATTACAACAAAAACAACAACATATCTTGGTTCTAACAAACAGAAAAAAACAATGTTACTCACATACTTATACGAATCAAAGCAACCTCCTGGGGGGTGATTTTAAGACGATCTTTCTCTTCAACAACTCTCTGCTGGAAAGTATCTCCATAGATATCTGTGAGTATATCCACAGACCTTTTATTTTATGTAATAAATTAGACATCGCTCTTCCTACTTTCTAATGCCCGCATGATCTCTTCCCTGCGTTAACATGAGAACGACATCTTTTTGTACTATGGTGGCCACCGTCGTGTTTGGACTGAGCGATTCGTTGCAAATCTATAATACAACGCTAGTGGCCGCTGTAATTCAAGAACTTCGCCTTTAAAGAAATTATGACCAGTCAAGAAGGAAAAAATGAGATGACTAACTTCTAAAACTAGTCTAAGCAGTTTATGCAACCGGCCCCTGTTCTTTTTGTCTTAAATCCATAGGGCCGTTAACGCTTGACTTTGTGTTGCAGTTGTGCTACTAGCCTTGCTCTGCACCTGCACCGTCGATGGGATCCTCTGTGTCCGAAAATCAACATTTGAATCATTCTTAATCTCGGCTGAGGTAACGTTAATTTTATATTCTCATTTTTAGTAGACACGGAAACTCAATTAGAATTACGAGGGAGACATGGAACTGCTCCATTTCTTTACATTAAATGTCTTTAAATTAAGATTACGAAAATCGCGTTAACTTTTTTTTAATTTTATACCCCCGTGCTGGTTTGTCTTCCTTGGGGACGCAGAAGCACCTGCTAGCCCCTCCCTTGTGCAGCGGCCATATGTTTAGAAACATTTTAACCAATTTTCATACTTTTTGCCATGGGCGTCGCTAGCACAATTTATTCGGGGCTCTAGTCTAGCCCCGATTGTTTGGGCCTGGAAAATAATAATAAGAATTCAGTCACTGGACGTTTAAAATTCGCTGCTGACGATGTTGACTGCAGCCTCTCTCCCACCGAGTCTGACACACGCACGCACGCACGCACGCACGCACACACACACACACACACACACACACACACACACACAGGCACGCACATACTGTACACACAACATGTGACTGATTTCAACCTATCCCTAGAACATCACCATGCAGTTGAGCTGCTCGACAAAATAAGATATAACAGTGTGAGGGTAGAGAAGACTACCGAACGGCAATGGCGTCTGCCAAGAAACAAACAAATCTTCTTTCATTTTGGGAGAAGACGAAGAAAGGTAACTTTAGTGTGCGTGTACACGCAGACGAAAATGTACACCTTTAACTCATGATATAAAAATCCGGATTATCACAACAAGCCCGCACAGTTTTTCGTGATTCTGCTATTTCAGCATAATCTTAATCAAAATCAATGCAAAGATAGCAAACATGAATTTTATCAATGTGTGATGCATTATTTTTACGAGGATAATGCACAGATGTTGCCTGTCGCTCATGCGAGGTCAGTGAGTGGTCTGTGTGAACCTTTCTTACCTGCTGCTGTCTCACATAAATGCCAATTAAGGACCGGGCGAAGCAATAATATCCTAATATATGACAGCATAGTGGAGCAATACTGTTTTGTATTCCTTGTAAAAACATAATCCTTGAGCAAATGCTTCCCGTCTATGGAGGACTAAACCTGCAAAAATTATAAATAAATGAATGTATAAATAAATAAATATATAAACGAATAAATGTAATAATATGAAAATAAATACAGGAATGAATGGTTTGATAAAACAAAATAATTCGTTTTAGCTATTATTGATCTTAGCTTTAACTTTTCTTTTCATTTTTAAATTGATTTATTATTTTTTGTGTCCATTTTTAATTATTATTATTTTTTATTTTTAGATTATTTTATTTATCATTTCCTTTTATTTTTACATTTATTTATTTATACGTTTATTTATTTTTATATTTATTTATTATCGC